>NC_044913.1:34445458-34745458 GCF_001633185.2 Quercus lobata | reverse complement strand
TGTACCCCCTACGACTCGGGCCCCCATTCCTCAATCATGCCTAAACTCTAAGGCTTAAAGCCAGTTTAGAGCCCAATTAAATATAAAATTGACTTGAGGAGTGTTAAAATGGAAAATATAACCTTTTAAATGAGAAAAAAAAATTATTTTTGTAAATAAAATGACCAAAGTGGCCCTCGATCCACGTATGTGAGTAGCAGCTTCCGTACGTGGGCCAATGCATGCGTACATAGGCACACTCCTACGTACACAGCTGGGATTTCAGAGACATAAAAAATGCAAGTTTTCTACAATAATGGCTGAGGTTTGGAATGAATCCAACCTCATCTGGGAGCCATTCCAAACCCCATTTTTTCCACTATATAAAGCCTTACATAGTATATTTTCAAAGGATAGAGAAATCCCATGGGAAAAATACAAGATTCTTTAGAAAATAGTGAATTAAAAGGGAGCTTTTCACAAAACACTCTCAAGTCAATTTTTTTTTTTTTTTTTTGATTGGGACCAAATGGTCCCAATCCTTTTAGTTTAATGTTGCTAATCACTTTCTTATTGTTTTGTGAATAGATTTGACTGAGGGGAACAATCAAAATCGAGCTTGAAGAGCTTTTCTTTGAGTTATTAGTTCAAACTTTGTCTTTTCCTTTTCTTTTCTTTTCATGCTTTTAATACTTCTGTTTGTCTTGTTTCCTATTATAACATGTTTTGATATGCTCTTTCTATTTTAGGTTTATGTTTTTATATGTTTAAAATGCATGTAGGGTGTTAAATATAGTGTTTTAAGCTTGGTTGTGCTTTTAGGGTTTTCTGGGCAAGAACTTGCGTACGCATAATCTTGCTTGCGAACACAGGCTTAATTATGCGCATGTAGGCTTGTTCTTGCATGCACGAGTCGCTGCCTAGAAACCCTAATTTCTATTTTGTGTATTTCATTTCTGCTTTCACATGTTTTTTTGTTTAGCTTCTTTTCCCATGCCTTTATGCTTTCAATGTCTATGTTTCACTTGTTTAATTGCTTGCATTGCCTCACATGTTAGGATTAGGGTTTATTTTGTATTTTCTTTGTTTCAATGCCATGATCATTCATTCACATGCTCATGCATGATGCCATAGGTGTTGAGTTGCTACAAGGTGAGTAAAGGTAAGTCATACATTCACATTCACATGCATATGTGTTGTTATGTTTTGTTTGATGAACATTACATGTGTTGTTGAGCTGTGTTTTGTGTTTAATTTATAGATGATGTACTTGCTGCCATGATTAAGTTGCTACCTTATATATGGCATGATAGGGTTTTCACATGTTAGAGGAATGCTAGGGTTGTATATGTGTGGTTTGGTTTCTTATGCTTTATGGATGGATATGTATGTGTTTTGGGATGATGATGTCATGTTGTATACTTAGATGTATGTTAGTGTTGAACATGATTTTATCGAGTTTAAGACGTAAGACAAAATGATGGGAGGCCAACCATAGGGTTGGGTGAACACTTTCCCAAGGACATACGTAAACTCCGAACTCATATCTCTAGTAGTAAGATCAATGGTTGTTATTCGGAAGGACGCTATATTCATGGTTCCTAGGCCATTGCAAAACTAGGTGGCGACTCCTCCGTTGTGTCCACAAGCACCTTGAGGCGTTAGGACTATCTACGTCGTGGCATAACATTTTTGCAAAGTGTATGATTAGAACCAAGCAAATCCTAGGCTTACAAGTATGATCTAGCTTGAGACTCTTACCATTGTGCCAAGCTCTTTGACCATATGCGTTATGCCACACAATTAAAAAGTTTAGATAGGATACATGACATGAAATTATACTTCAATTGATATCCAATTTAGATTTTAATTGGAATTTATCTTAGTTTTGACTTTAAATATATATATATATATATATTTATTTATTTATTTTAGAATAAAATACCACTCATGTGAATTTTAAAAATTATTTTAATGTTTGAAAAACAATAAAAGATAGCATAAATAATAAGTTGTTAGAGAGAATAATGTTATTTAGAGTTTAATTTAAAAACAACATCAATTTATAAAGTTTATAATATAGTTATTTTCAATTTTTATTAATTATACACATTGTTATGAAAAATAATAAATTACTGTAATGAATTTAAACTCGTAACAAGTTTGAGAAGGGAAAAAAAGTTGTACTTTTTTCTTAAATTAAAATAATTACTTCTTTATTTTCTCTATATTCTTTTTCTTTTTTTTTTTGAAACCGGAACCAAATGACTTTCATTAATTCAAGAGACTAGAATCCAAATAGAGAGCATCCATAGTAGGGGGAGGATCCTCCTCCATCCATACAATATCATTATCAGATAACCTAGCAAATTTTGCCAAAGCATGAGCAACACCATTGGCACTACACCTAACACAGCTAGCTGAGATGGATCTAAAACCTGCAGCCAAGTACCAAATATCTTCATAGATCAATCCAAGCCGAGAGAAGTTTGGTTGAGCCTTTGAAACTGTCTTCATAACCAGAGCATTATCACCTTCTAGTATCACCTCCATAAAACCAGCATCTATAGCAAATTCCAAAGCTTTGCGACAAGCCATCACCTCCAATTCTTCACCATCCCGCACAACACCACCCTTGGCAGATACAGCAGCCATAACTTCACTATTCCCATTGCGAACAACAGCACCATAGCTCGAAGTCGCACCATTATCAAAACTGGCTCCATCAAAATTCAGCTTGAAGAACTCTCCTTGTGGTGGTTGCCATGCTTGACTTGTAGGGACATGGACTGATACAGGTACACTTAGTTGGTCTTGAGCCTCAACAAACTCTCTCAAATAATCTGATGCACGTTGGTGAGACTGTGATGGGTGTTGGAAGACACCCCCATGCAACACCGTGTTCCTCTGTAGCCAAATTTGCCAACAAATCACCCAAAATAAGTCCTATACCTCCAATGACAGCTTCGGCATGAGACTAGCTACCAACTGTCTAAAATCCACTTGCTTAGTCCCAAAATTTTGAAATCTGATAGCACTACTCGCCCACACATCCTGTGCAGCCCCACACTCCCAAAGCACATGTAATACCGTTTCCGTAGCTCTATGACAGAAGCAACAACTCGCATCCTCCACCACCCTTCTTCGAACCAAATTATCCTGTGTAGGCAATATATTTTGACATGCTCTCCAAGAAAAGAGTTTTACCTTATTGGGGACCCTTGCTTTCCAAACCCGTGACCAAAAGGAAGTGCTTTCTCTTTGTATTGAAGTCTCTCCTGAAGAACTCTTTGCCATCTTCAATAACTTAGTGACATGGTACCCGGACTTTACACTATATTTGCCCTTCTTTGTAAACAACCATACCAAGGAATCTTGCACAACCCGCATGCTCAAAGGAACCTGAAGAATAGCTTCAGCATCAAACTGATGGAATAAAGCTTGAATTCGTTCTCTATCCCATTGGTGGATCTGCCAATCTATTAAGTCTGAAACCCTCCACTCCCCAATATCCTCCTTTGGTTTGCTGATTAGGTAACCAACAGTCCTTCAAAACATGGATGGAAGCACCATTACCCACTCTCCAATAACACCCTCTCCTCAAAACCGGTTGGGCGGCCAGCAAGCTCTTCCAAACGTAAGAGCTATTTTGACAATCCTTCGCCTCAAGGAACTCACACCGCGGAAAATATTTTGCCTTAAAACAATTATACAAAAGAGAGTTTTTATCCTGCAACAACCGCCATCCTTGCTTTGCTAGCATAGCTAAATTAAAAGATCTAATATCTTGGAAGCCCATCCCACCCTCTTTCTTTGATTGTGTTAAAAAGCTCCAGCTTTTCTAGTGAATTTTCCTCTCTTCACCAACTTGCCCCTACCAAAATCTGGCACACATAGCATCTAACTCATCACATAATTTTCCGGGCAATTGAAACACCCCCATCGTATAGGTGGGAATAGAGTGAGCCACTGCTTTTATCAGAATCTCTTTCCCTGCCCTAGAAAGCAACTTTCCCTTCCAACCCTGCATCTTTTTCCAAACTCGGTCCTTAAGGAAAGCAAAAAAATCATATTTCCTCCGTCCAATCAAAGTAGGCAGCCCCAAATAAGAATCAAACCTTTCCACAGCCTTCACCTTCAGTTTATTAATAATCCATGCTTTTTGCTCCACAGATACATTGTTGCTAAAGTAAGCAGAAGACTTCTCTAGGTTAAAGCATTGGCCAGAAGCATCAGCATAAAGCTGTAGAGTATTTGAAACAACCTGCACTTCATCTTTATTAGCTTGACAAAAAATCAAAGAGTCATCAACAAAAAGCAGATTAGTTATACGAGGAGCATTTCTATAGACTGCCACTCCATGCAACTTCCCATCTAATTCTGCTTTAGCAAGGAGCAAGGTAAAACCTTCAGCACATATCGAAAACAGATAAGGAGACAACGGATCTCCTTGGTGAAGACCTCTAGAAGGAATGACATTGCCATAGACTTTTCCATTAATCCGAACAGAGAAGGAAGGTGTAGAAACACACCTCATAACCCTATCCACCCAAACCTCCGGAAAACCTAGTTTTATCATCATACCCTTAAGAAAGCTCCATTCCACCCTGTCATAGGCCTTACTTACATCCAACTTAAGAGCTAAAGCCCCCTTTTTCCCCTTCCTTCGAATATGCATGGCATGCAAAGTCTCATAGGCTACAAGCACAGTGTTAGTAATAAGGCGACCTGGTACAAATGCACTCTGAGTAGGAGAAATTATCTGTGGCAAGATCAGTTTTAACCTGTTTGCCAAAACTTTTGAAATAATTTTATATATCACATTACAAAGGCTAATCGGTCTAAAATCTGCCATTTTTTCCGGTTTCTTTACTTTAGGAATCAGAACAATATGAGTATAATTAACATCAGGCTCCATATTACCAGAATGTAAAAAATCTAACACAGCATCAATCACCTTATTACCCACAATATGCCAAAATTTTTGATAAAAAAGTGCATTCATACCATCAGGTCCAGGAGCCTTTGTTGGTCCCATTTGGAATAATGCTACTTTAACTTCTTCACTGCTATATGGCCCGATAAGCACCTCCTGCAATCATCTGTGAGTTTCTTAGTAACTGTAGTAAGGAAATCCTCCATTCTGTCACACGTGCTTGCTTTAAAAATATTCATTAAATAATTCAATGCCACCTTTGCCACTTCCTCAACTTCTTCCACCCAGACCCCATTAGCATTCTTGATTCCCTCAATATAGTTTCGTCGCCTTCTTTGGGAGGCTTTGGAATGGAAAATTTTAGTATTCTTATCTCCATATTTTAACCAAGAAACTCGAGACCTCTGGCGCCAAAATATCTCCTGCTTCAGCAATAAATCATCAAGCTGTTTGCTCACCAGTAGGAACTCAATTCTGCTTTCTTTAGTCAACTCACTTTCATTCATCAACTCCAATTTCTTTTGTAGCCTCTTAATCTCCTCAATTTCTGGTTTGGTCTTTGAAGAACCCCAAGCATACAATTCAGCCCCACAAGTTTGGATACAGTCCCTAACACCCCTCAAACCTGAGCTATTACCACCACCTTTTGCCCATGCCTCAGTCACGACTTCCTCACAATCATCCCACAACAACCAGTTCTCTTCAAACTTGAAGCCACCAATCCCCCTTCCTCTAGCTTGCCTATCCTTCATAGTTTTCAACAAAATAGGTAGATGATCACAAGCATGGCTGAACAAATGAGACACCAAACTTGCAGGAAATTTTTCCATCCACACCCTATTAGCCGTAGCTCTATCCAGCCTTTGTTTTGTATGGGCTGAACCTGGCCACCTATTAGTCCATGTAAATTTATGCCCGGAAAACCCCAAATCAGCCAGCCCACATGTTGTGAAATTTTAAAATACTCGCAAGTGTACGAACCGTACCGAAGTATAGTTGGACAAGAACGAGGTCGAACCCACAGGGACTTGTATGAACGTAGGAAAATTAATTAAATCTTAACCAAATTAATCCTAATCTAGGTTAAATAAAAATTGGTTGGTTGCAATAAAATAAACTAAGCAAATAATAAAATTAAGCAAATAGTTAAACTAAGCAAAAGATATAAAGTAATAAAAAGATGTAAACAATTAAGAGAAAGGAATTAAGATTTTGGAATCCGCCTTGTAAGTCATATTAGCATATATTTATGATCATTAATTTTTCCCAACTCACTACATGATAATCTAGAAATCAATCTTGTTATCATGGAAAATATCATCATTTAAACCCTTATTTTAAAAATCAAAAGCATGTTCTTCTTCGCTTCTTAAGTATAAAATCAAATCATAAATTGTATCCATAGTCAAACAAATCACAAGATATATCCGATTTTATAATCAAGAATTAATAAACCAAGCATTCAATTAATTAAGACAAATCCTAAATCATGAGAAAAACATGATTGAACTCATATCTAGAATCTCATCTTGGTCAATTGATATGAAGCAAGAACAATTTAAATCATTAAAGAACAACTATTGTGGGAAAAATCAAATCACATAAATATTATTGATAATTCTTAACAAGGTTTCATCCTCAACCCTAATTATAAATTTAGCTACTCATAGTAATTGAAAGAAAATACCCCTAAAGAGCCTTTAAATAGGTTAAGGAATCCTATTACAAGTTGAATTTCCGTTTGGAGAAAATTCCAGATTTTTAGGCTTCACTTAACCGACTATTTTGGCCCATTTAACGTCAGAATTTGGACTTTCAGTAAACTACAAAGTTGTAGCCCTTTAAGTTATAGTTCCAGCCCAACTTGAATCATCTCGATTGGACATCTGAGCCGAAAGTTATGCCAAAAATACTAACTAATGTGCAGTCTGGAATCCTAATCCGAATTGGACTTGGATTTGGCGCAAATTTCCTTTGATTCCTTACTCCAATTGGACTTAAATTTAATTGGGTTGGTCTTTTCTTGAATTAATGCCTGGCTGGATGTAAGTTGGCTTGATTCAATTGGCCTAGCCCCATTTTGCATGTAAAGCCCTTGTTACCTACAACACAAAGATATTATATAATCAGTCATATAATCAGTCACAAAATAACATAAAAGTAAGGCTAAATATGTAGATATGTGAGTACTTTATTGTATATATTTCATGCACATCACCACAATCCTCCAAAGAAACCCAAAAATCCTCCATCTGATTATAATAAGGTGCATGGACACTTTGCTTCTCAGATGCATGAAGAATGGCATTAAAATCACCTATACAACACCAAGGACCCTCAATGAAAGACCGTAGATGAGTTAAAAGAGCCCATGACTTCCACTTTTCATTTGCCTCTGGCCATCCATAGAACCCTGTGAGGTGCCACACAAAAACATTGTCTTCCACTACCTTCGCTAAAATATGGTTATCAGTAAAATTAATAACATCTAAGTTCATCTCCTCCTTCCACAGTAATGCCAACCCACCACCCGAATTTGGCTTTTTCAGAATCAATTTATTTTTAAAAGGTAAGTCACCACAATAAGTAGTGCCTTCGTATTTTTCCATCATCATCATAAATGTTAGGTTTTAAATGTTTAGAATAATTGGCAAACCGTGAACATAAACTTGTTTAGGTGTAGATCATAGTGTTTATAAGTCATATTAGACAATGTTCAAGGCGTTGGAAGTTAGAATACAAGAATAAGGAAGATGCAAGTTTAGGAATTCGAAATATAACAAATTTGACCAATCGAGATTGTGCTTCAATCAATCGAATCGCAAACCTGTAGAATTTAAATTAAGGTCCATCAACTCGTTGGGCCATCAGATGATTAGGGTTTCAGATCTAATTCACATAATATTTAAAGGAAACCCTAAGACACATTTTGAGGAGACTTTAGAGTTGCTCTTTTGAGATATAAAAGGTTTTGTACCTTCTCCTTTCAAAGTCACAACTAGAAATCAATCTTCATATTGTCAGAACTGGTAGATCTGAGGTTGGTGCATACCAGTCATCAAATGTGCTGGATCTAAACCTTCAAGGGTGGTCTTGGAGTCATAGACTGGAGGTCTAAGTGATTCAAAACTTTAGATATCAAGCGTATTGAAGAGCAAAGCATGAACTGTAGGTTTATGTTGGAGTAGATCTATATCAAATAAGTCTGAGGATTTTAGAGCTAGGTTTGATAATCATAATTAAGTTTACTATGAATTAAATATTCTTGACTTATAAACTTCTATTTGATAGTGAATTGTTTCTTCCTAGGATTGGTCCCCCTGTGTTTTTTACCTTAAAATTAGTTTGTTTTATTGGTTTTCTATGGATCATTATATCTTGTGCTACTTAGACTTTTCACTGTATGATATGTTTGATTTATGTTTAACCTAAGGCTTGCATAATTGACTTAATTAATAACTTGACCATAAAATCATATTAAACATTGTTTGTTCAGGGGTCTAGAACTTACAATAAAATTCCACATATTTGCTCCTTGTTCCGTCTATATTGTTTCGCAAAAAGTCAAGAACCACCAAAATTTGTACAAAACATTTCACAACCTCTCACCATTTTTGTTTTGAAATGGGCTCCAAGTGAAGTGAATGATGAGAGTGTTGTGAAAGTTTTCGGAGGAAGTTTTCATTAATACATCCATATTTTCCATCATGTTGTAAATCCGTTTTCTCCCACTCATGCATTTATCATGGCATGTATGTATCTTTCATCATGCCCATTCCTTTAATAACACACACACACACACACATATATATATATATATATATATGTAATTTTCAAGATCACTATCTCTCTCATATGATCTAACATTGATAATTATGCAAATAAAATAATTTATCTCAATCTATGTATTCCATTTTATGCTTCATTAATCATATTTGTTATATATATATATATATATATATATATATATATATATTTTTTTTTTTTTCTTCATGTTAAAATAAACAAAGTATAAAAGAAAAATTGCACATAACATATTGTAGTTGGTATACTATAAAATGGAATACATAGGATTTTTATTCTAGATTTAATTGTATGATGTAGGCATGTCTCTCTTAACAATCCTGATAAATCGTAAGTAAATTGCCAGCATTAGTAGGAATTTAGTCATGAAAATTTTGATTGCAACCTTATCATCCGTGTGAACCAATTTTATATCTAAGTTGATTATTAGATATGTTATTGAAGATTTAGGTTAAACACATAATCATCAATATCATGCAAGTGTGGAAATATAAATAAGTGACGATCCAAGAAACCTAATAAAAAAATTGTTTCATAGGAAAAACCAGGGGGATTTGACTGTATCAATCCAAGGTAAGCAGATTCACTATTAGATAGAGATTTGCAGTCAAAAAAGTTATAATTATTAAACCCAGACTGACCCAGCCAGTTGGATCGGAAACCCAGTGACCCAGCACCTAGATTGGTCTGGGTGTTTACATGGACCGTTTTTACATAAGACCCGGTCAAATCTAGTCAAACCTAGCAGGTTTGTGGTGATCGAGAGGTAACTTGGATGGGTTTCTATAACTTGGTTGGTTTTGTGAAATTTGTAAAATTACATATATATATATATATAGGTACACTTTATTAATTTCTATATTGTTTAATGTGTTATAACATGGTAATTTAAAGAGGAGAAAACCTAAAGAATTCACAAAAAATGCACTTTTCTATTTGTTTACCTACCCCCAAGACTCCTATCCTATTAAAAGACTACTTTGTTATTGTGAAACCTTGATTTTGAATTATAATTGCCAATTAAATTTAGGCATATGATTATTTTTTTAATTTACATATTTATGTTATAATTTCTCAAACTTATATATATATATATATATATATATATATATATTGATAGGGAAAAATGAATTGACCCCTTGAAAATTAATTAATTAATTAGTCAAATTACATGCAATGGCGTGGTAGTACAAACAAATCACCAATTGTACTAAATGCAATGGAAAATAAATTTGACACGAGTGATTTGTTTACGAATAAGGAAAACCTCTGAGGCAAAAACCCCACCGGGTTATTTTAAGGTCACCACTTTCAAGAATCCACTAATCAACAATTAAGCGGTTACAAGAATAAGGAATCTTACTAACTACCCTGGCCTATCCCAAAATACCAACTTACAGTTGAACCTTAGCTCTAATACCGAATTGGACTTGATCTTGTAGTGACCTTCTTTCCCTTGATGCACAAGTCTCCAATTTGTGACTAACCCTTTGCACGGATCCCAGTATATGACTAACTCCAGCAACTTGAACAGATGTTGTTAGCTGCAAAGTTCTTCACTTCATCAACGATGAAGATCTAGAAGCACTTGGTTACAAAACCCTATGGCGTACAAACGCAGTAGCTTCTCACAGAGAAAATAAATCTCTTGGTCTTTGTATCCATATATGATAGCTTTTAAAAGCCTTATATATGTCTAGGGTTGTGAGAAAAGAAACCCTAAACAAATCCAAAAGCCTAGGCCAAAATTCAAATTTGGTAAACTGAAAATCATAGTTCTCGATAGATTGAGCTACTGGTGAGCTATCTATTGAGCTTCACATTAAGTCTCGATAGTAGGCATTTGTTGAGCTATCTATTGAGACTTAATGAACAACTTTTCTTCACTTGTTTCTTGGATCAATCTTCATGTCTTTAATACTTGACTTGAACAACATGTTTCTTGAAGTACTAAACACATCTTAGATCTACCAAATTACAAGTAAAGTACATTTTGTCAAAGGATTAGCTAATTACAAAAAAAAATGACCCTAACAATCTCCCCTTTTGGAAATCCGTGACAAAACCACAAACAACAATTATGTGAGAAGTCTAACACAACTATCTCATAACTTACAAAAGTACATAATTCTAACCCTGCTACGAACTCTTGAAAAACTTTGCAAGAAGAGAGATCATGGTATGGTAGACTTGCAACCTATCTTAACTGAAACACTTAAACAAGATTCATCAAGGCATCAAGTGTGAAACATAGAAAAGTTGTATAAAAGAAGAAACATGTGTATAAAGAGAGAAAAGAAAAAACACATGTGAGACAAGGTGGAAAACACACATCATCATAAATATAGAAAGAAGAATACAATGTATGTAAAAATGGTCACAAGACCACGGTACATGAATTGAGAAAAGATACACCAAAACCTCACTACATCCCTCAAAGCAGTCTCCCCTTATTTAGTATATCCTATGCTTGCTTTCCCCCTAACACAATGACTACTCTTATATACAAAACTACTCCCCTTTTTTGTCACGAATGACAAAGGGTGCATCACTGAAAGGTCGTCAACTTATCATTACTAGAAGAGCTAGAACCATTAGCACCATCATCATCATCTCCATTAGAAAAGGACCCCTCAGTAGGCTCAAGTGAAGGTAAAGGCGCAAAACCACCAAGGAGAGACTGGCGGCGAGCAATGTGACCGATTCTGGTGTTCATCTAACACATCTCATCAGATAGATGGCCAAGATGACTACCAAAATTAGCATGCATATGATGAAGCTGATCCATGATGTTAGCGAGGGAGACATCTACCTTAGAGGAGGAAGAAGGGGCAGATAAAGAAGAGGGTCAAGGGGTAGGGGCTGCATCCGTTGTCTCTATATGAGGCTGCTTTGTAGCCAGCTGTGCTGCACTCCTCTAGATAGACTTCTTGCTATTGGTACCCATGAGATGGAAGAGAGGAGAGGGAGGAATGGTGACATGTAAGTATGTGAGGATGCGTGTGATAGCTAAAGGAAAGATGAGCTTATCACGTGTAGCAGTGTCTTAATAGAAATCTATCATAGATACTATCATGTGTGATGGAAAATCTATAGAGAGATCTTCCATGAGAGAAAGAAGGAAACAAGCACGAGGCTCAATGATAGTATTATAGTGTGACCGTGAGTACAAGGGTCATCACCATATTAAGGATCCGTGGACCCTTAGTAAACTTGATTCTAGAGAAATTTAAGGTACCTCCCTAGAACATGGCTTTCCCACAAAATAGTGAGGCCAACTCGTCTCTAGAGATAAAAGAGAGACTCTCATGACTAGGGTAATCCGGGTGATCCACCCTAGGGACACATAGTACCTTGGAAATGAGCACCAAGGTAACTATGAGACGTGTTCCTTGGAATATCGTAGTAAACCTAGGTATAGAGGTATTGACGGCATGCATGTTGCAGTAAAACTCTTGTATGAACACGTTGGGACACCTCGAGGGTTTCTCACATAGAGAAGTCTATCCTCGAGAGCTAAACGCACCGGGTAAAGGAGTGTTTGGAAAGTCAGACAGAATGACCTAGTGTTTCGAATGAATCGCCTGGTTAGAAAAGTTCTTAAAAAAGTCATCTCATGCCTTCTCATCACAGAACCGAACAGAATCAAGAGGGAAGGGAGTAGAAGAAGAGGAAGAGGAACCACAACGTCTTATCGGGTTTTTAGAAGGGACAGAGTTTTTAGGTGCCATGAGAAACAGAGAACACAGTAAGAACATAAAGCACAAGAAAGAAGAAAAGATGACGTGCAATGCATGAAAATGTTATGTGCTAAAGAAATTGCATCATGGGCAAAAACTCAATCCAATCTAACAGCACTCACATTGTATAATTAGTCACACAATCCTAGAATGTATGAAACATTGTTATAATGAACATAAAATGCAATGCATGAAATGTGAGATCATATTAACAAAACCCAACCCAAAAAATTTCATAAAAACTCAAAAACCCCAAATTTTACCAAAAACTAAAACTTAGGTCACAAAATGCATGAGAAAGGAGAAAAGGAAAGTTTTAGAGCACTTCCAAAGGATTAAGGCATGGATTAGGCCAAAGTCTTGAGTGGGAGAAAGTTTTTGGTGAAAAGAAAAGGTTTGGATTGAGAGAGAAAAGAGAGAGATTGAGATATTTGAGTTTAAGCAAAACCAGGTCGGACCTCAGATATATATATATATATATATCTGAAGAGATATCCAGTAATGTCCCTTTCTTTGAATACTTTAAGAACCATTTTGAATGGCATAAAAAGTCTTGTGTCATCACCAAAACCAATTGGACCATAGAAGACAACAAAGGAAATAAGAAAGTTGTCTGGTTTAGCCACCCACCCCAGGAAGCCATAACCTTCCAACACCATGGTAGTGATATAGTTGCCTTTCCCTTCAAACACCCAACCAGTGAAGAAAAGGTTGTTAAGAAGGTTATAGAGCAAAACAACTATACCAACCAGTATTTAGGTGTTATAGGAAAACATCTTGATAGGATAGAAGATCGAGATAGACAACAAGGTTATCCTCCAACCAGGAAACCCTAGTAAACCTATCCAAACCCTAGAAAAGCCCTTAGTCAAGCTTCCCATAACCAGACAAGCCAGTCTCAGACCTAAGGATAAAACAGCCTTAGAAATAGTCTCTCAAATGCTTGAGGAACTCGTGAAGAAGGAACCAGTCACCCCTTCACCAAACACCACCTCAACCAGTAAAGAACCCCGAGGCTTATTACTCTAGAATCCCATACAACCTCTAGTAGTTCTAGCAAAACCTCCTCAGAAATTGAAAAGGAGATAAAACATCTAGAAGACCAATTTCGAGGTTTATAGGTAAATAGGCTTTACCAACCCAGGGTAAACCCAACTAGCCTAACCAAGAATTGGTACCCCAGACCTACACCTCCTGACCTCCAGTTTAAGGAAAGGAATAGCCAATTCACAGTATCCATTGGTAAACTCTATGAATGGAATATAGATGGTTTATCAAAACAAGAAATCCTAAACAAGATCCAGCATATGACCATGGTAGCCTATAACTACCTAAATGATGGACATCAACACACAGAGGTCATAGAACTCATGACTTTAGGATCATAGGAAAACTTCTGTAGTGGTGGAACAACTGCCTAACAGAAGTGTCTAAAGAAGACATTAAGAATGCTGTCCAAAAAGATGAGGAAGAGAACCCCATCTTTGATGAATGCATAGGAAGAGGTGTTCCTGATGGAGTCAATACCTTGATTTATACGATCATGAAACACTTCATAGGAAAACCCAGCAACATTACATCTAGGATTTACAACCAGTTGATTAATCTTAAACGTAAAACCCTTGGAGAATACGGGTGGTATGAAGATGTGTTCACCACCAGATTCATGCATAGGAGTGATTGTAACTCTCCATTTTGGAAGGAGCAGTTTATCAATGGCTTACCCACATTATTTGGTGAAAAGGTGAAAGAAACCCTCTGTATCCCCTCAGGTGTCATAGACTATGATAACCTAACCTATGGAGACATCTCTAGCACAATCCGGAGTGAAGGGATGAAGATGTGGAGAGATTTAAAAATCCAAAGCCAAGACAAGAAGAGCAAAGCCAAGTACGAAGTAGGAAACTTCTGTACACAGTATGGCTTACCTTCAGTCATTCCCAAGAAGAAATCCAAGTACAGAGGAAAAGAACCCTCTGAGAAGTTCCATAAGAAAAGAACTGCAGCCAAGTATTATAGAAAACAGAAGTTCAAGACTGATGATTTCTATAAAAAAGGAAAATCCAAATCCACAGGAAAGTTCATACCCAAAGCATCAGGAAAATGCTTTAAGTGTCGCAAGAGAGGTCATTTCTAGAAAGAGTGTAAAGCTAAGGCCAAATCCCTTATCAACACCCTTGTTAGTAACCAAGCCAGTAAGGAAGAGATCTTCAAACTCTTAGAACTTGACCGCTCAGATAGTGAGTCTCCCAATAGTTCTAGTGAGCAAGAGAACCACCAGTTATATTGGTCATCCTCAGAACCCTCTAGAGTCTCCTCTAGCTCCTCTAGTGGCCTAGATGAACTTATAGCATGCAAAGATAGTTGTTGTAGGAACAAGACTATCAATGTTCTTTCTAAGCAAGAAGAGATCCTCTTAGATCTCATAGAATAGATTGAAGACCCAGTCATCAAAGCTCAAAGGCTTAGTGATTTCCATAAAACCCTAGTTAAGGAAGCCAACACATCCAAACCTAGGTTTCAAGAACCCAAAGTTGATTTGGAAAAAATCTACAATAGGTTTACCAAATCCAAGAAGGAAGTTACCATCCAAGATCTCTAGAAAGATATCAAGGATACCAAGTCAGAAGTGAGAACCCTTAAGCAAGAGTTAACCATCCTTAGGGTAGATCACAATCTCCTTGACCAGCGAGTCAAATAGATAGAAAACACTTCTCATCAAGGTAATGAGGAAGGGACCTCATTCTAGAACCCTTCTGATGAAGAAGTTGATGAAAATGTTAACCCTATAGCTGACATGATACAGGAACCCTCCAATGAGAAGTTCTTAAAAACCATCAGTAGGATTAACTTTCAAAAATGGCATTCCAAAGTCAGGATTGTCATCAGCAAAGATTTTGAATTTGAGGTCGTAGCCTTAATAGATTCAGGTGCTGATCTCAACTGCATTCAAGAAGGAATTATTCCCTCCAAGTACTTCAAGAAAACCAAAGAAAGGTTAACTTTTGCAAGTGGAGGAAAAATGCAGATTGAATTCAAAATCCCAAAAGCACATGTTTGCCAAGACAATACGTGTTTCAAAACCACATTTGTTTTGGTCAAGAACATGACTGATAGGGTCATCCTAGGAAACCCTTTCATGTGTCTGTTGTACCCCTTCATCACTGATAGTGAAGGAATCACTATCCATCCTTTTGGCCAACCAGTTAAGTTTAAATTTCTTAGGAGCCCAGAACCCTGAGATATCAGTAGTCTCTAGGAAGTCTCTGTCTCCAAGACCCTTAACCTTATCAATGCCAAAACTTCTCTACCAACATATGGTCCTATTCAAGCCAAGAACCTTGATCAATTTGATGATTCTATTGACCCCAATCCATCTCAAAAATCATCATCACATTCCATTTCACTCACTCAGTATAAAAGTTTTTGCTCCATTACATCTCAAAGTTTTAACAAAAATGTTTTTGAAAGTAATCATTTTATTAATTTTTGGCAGGAAGAAAAACAAATAACTCATTATACTCGTACCACTAGTAAGTGGACAATGGCTTCTTCAAGAAAAAACAAAGGAAAAGCACTTGCACAGGGCTATCCTCATAACATGCATGAAGGCGCTTCTTCTGGATCAGAACCCAGAAAAGCAAAATCCCTTCAAGAATTTGTCCCGACAAAAATGAAATTTTCTAGTGGTAGTATGACCATCACCTTACAAGAGGTTTTATCCAGGACTTTACAATTTAATGAGGGAATATATACAGATCTACCTCCCTCCATTAAATTCATCCTTGATAACCTCCAGAGTGCCTTTACCCAAAATAACCATAATCTTTTCCGAAGAACCCTCAGAGCTCTAGAAATACAACTAGTCAACCTTGAGGCAGGAAATGAAACTCTCATTAGTCAACTCTTTGGCAAAGAGGATATCCATTCAATGGATAAAATGACTATCATAGGCACAGATTATGCTAGGCTAAGTCTTAAGACTCAGAACCAGCTAAGAAGTGTTGTTGCCAACTTGCCTACCGATATACAAGTTCGTATTTTGGGAAGCAAGGCTATGTTTGAATCATGTGACCGATGGTTTGAACATTTCAAGATACTAGTCATGACCCATTTCCCAGTTTATGGTGAAGATTCAGATGACATTGAAAATGCCTTCATCCAATCAACCTGGGAAGAATACTTTGGGAACAATCACAAAGTTTATGAAAAGATGCATCCTTTTCCTGGCCTAATAATCAATTATGAAGATGGGACAGATGAAGAGGATAGAGATCCAAGTTGGCTTTCAAGAATGTTTGAATATGGCTTTATCAGACTCATCAAGTTAACAAGCCATGATCAGATCAGCCAGTTTCCCTAGATAATACAACTGGTTGTTACAAAGGTCAAAAGTCCATTTGTCTCCATCAGATGCTGAAGTACTCTTCCACAGTGGGATAGTAACAATTGGATGATTGTCCAACCTACTTACCACCTTGTACTCATCAATGGGTACACTCATAATGGCCCTTGGTATGAAGGAGACTCCTACTTGTCCTACAGAGATCCATATGCTCTTACTGAATGTTGGAAGAACTACTTCAACAATGAAATTCTAGATGTCACCAGTGAACTATGGAAAAAGCATCATTTCACCGGAAACACTAGTAGGATTTCAGTATTCACTACCAGGCCATACTTAACCGCCATTCCAACTCTTTAAAGAATTGATTATATTGATCCCAGAAAGCTAACAACAAAAAATGCAGATTATGAACCTTTACTGTACTATGGTTTTTGTAATCAATACGACAAATATCATGAGCATAACTGTGATTATCATCCCCCGTGGGATCCCTTTGATGATACCCATTTGATGCTTATGATACTGGTTAAAATAACCATCAGGGAGTAGGACAACCTTAAGATTGATCTGGTCATCAATCAACTCAACAAGGATTATCCTCCTCTAGTTTAGAAAGCTATTGCTCACAACACAAGATCTCAGTCAAGCCTAGACTCCGTCCAGATCGCCGGAAAATCTAGCAAGGAACTTAAAAATCTTGCTCAGCAATTGCTCATCCAATCAGCAAAGCCAGAGTCAGAAGAAAAGAACTCTCCTGCCTCTTCAGAAGCTTTAGTTAATCGTGTTCCAGTTGACCCCTTCCAGGATTCTCAAGATCCGTATGATGGTTACAACTTGGACAGTGATTAAGAGATTTTGAATAGCTCCAGAACAGCTCCAGAATAATCTTTGCAGTCCGGTTACAATTTAGCTACAGTAACCGCACTAGCAAAGATTCCAGACAGATCACTATTCATACACGGCACCAGTCACTGTGCATGAACACTGTTCCAAAAAGCAAGCGGACAAGCCACTATTCATGAATAGTAATAGTTACTGTTCATCAAACAGTGCCCGATAGAATCATTTAGAGTACTATTTGCTTTCGGTGGAAAAGAAATTCACCCTTAGTAAAAAGCAATCTACTCTTCGGATTTTCAGCAACCTCCTGAAGAATCCAAGGCTTCCTCCAGCTATATAAGGAACCCTCAGGCTCATTCTTCAATAGGTTTTCATTTTAGGTCTAGTTCAGTTCTAAAATACCTCCCTTCTCTTTACAACCCTTAGTCTTGTAAACAGATGGCATTCCCAGTTTACACTTGTAACACCATAGTTATGGTCTTCACACTTGTAACCTGTAATTTATATTTCCACACCCAGATGGCCTCAATCGGCCTCCCCTTTTGTCTGTAACTTACCCCCCTTTTGGTATTAGATATATATATATACATATATACATATATATATACATATACATATACATATATATACATATACATACATATATATATATATATATATAGAAAACGCAGCTCGATAGGTCATGAAGGTATCAAGCTACTATTAAGAGGCTTGAAAGAGAGTTTTCAAGGAAGAGAAGCAGCACTAGATGAAAGCAAATACGAGAGACACCAAAACAAGCAATCAAAAAGCATGTTAAGCATAAAAACACATCCTCAACTCTAGATGCAAAGCATTCCTTGATCAAAAGCACACTAAACAAGTCTAACCAATTTTTATTGCAAAAACATGTTTAGACAGTTTAGAGAGCATATACTACCACATGTATCCCTTGTGATGGCCAAATCACATTGTACTTATACAATAGTATCAAGAGTAGCAAAGAGTATGCGTGTTGTGTGTGAAACTTTTGCAAGAAAGCATAAGTAAATCATTATATGAAAAGTAATGATATAGGAGGATCAAATAGATTTACACATAATTATAACTGTTTGAAGGGGACTATCACCTTTGAGGTACATCATATAATTCCCACATCTCCTAGAAACATACTTGCAACCATATTGAAAGCATTTTGATTCTTTTTGCTTTCATGTTCTTTGCATATTTTTCTTTTAAGCATATCATGTATGGCCGTATAGGAGAAAGAAAAGAAATTACCCAATTATGTAAGTTGAACATCCTGATTTCACTGTGCAAGTGCTACACCTTACCAAACACGGCTTTTATGAATTGCACACAGATGTTTTATGATTTGCAAGTTTTAGCGGTGAGATAGTTATTTATGCCTTTTTCGTAGAATTTTCCAGTCCTTCCCGTCAAAAAGAGTGATTTAAGATATGAAAGACAAGAGATCAACCAAATCATACAAATCACATAAAAGAGCCACAAAGTTCAAATTGCTTAGTTGTGCATGAAGATGCTCATCTAAGTTACAAGTGATACAAAGTTAAGAAACTTTGTTCCAAAGGCCATCCAAGGTACAAAAGTACCAATATACACATACACACACTGTTTTTGTATTTTTTGATTTTTCCTTTTTTTTTTCTTATTATTATATTAAAAATAGCTTGAAGCAAAACAAAGACAAACAAACAATCAAACAAAGCATCAGAACTAGACTAACTCAAACCACAACACGAACCATGCAAAAGATCAGAAAAGTGAAGGAATCACTTGGAATATTTTTCCTTCCAGATGGGAGACCTGGATGGGGATCCTTTCTGTAAGGTTGAATTTAATCAACCATCTTGTTGGCTTTATTCCGTGCCAAATTTGCTCGTATTTCAGAAATTAGTAACCCTGTATTTAGGTGGGTTTGTTGTAAGGGTAGTGAGTGAGATAAAATGTTGAATGCTCAAGAGTGTGTAAGAAAACAGAGTCTCACGGCTGGATCTTGTGGGTGACTTGCGGCTGCAAGCCGCTAGAAGCAGTACACGTACCAAGCATGCCAGAAGTTGAAGCGTCATGCTAGCTGGAGCACTACAGGACAAAATAGGACAACTGGTCGTTCTGTTATCTCGCGACTGAATCTTGCGACTCAATCAAGTCGTGAGGCCAAGCCGCAAGCCAGTCCTATTTTCAAAAACCTAACGTTTCACATTCCATTCTCACCCTAGTATAAATATCCCTTATACCACGAAAGAATGAGAGCTTCCAGAGAGAATTTTGAGAGAGAAACCCTAGAGAAAAACAAGATTGATTCATCAACAATCTTTACATAAGAGACTCTTCAAATTCCTCAACTCTCTTCCTCTCCATTGTTAAACCCTTGAGAGGCCTTTTACCAAAACCTTTTCTCACCATATCCATTACTATGAGAGGGGTGTTTGGTGTTCTAGGAAGCAATTAGGAAGGAACCAATTTACATTGGTTGATCCTATGGTCAAGTAGCGGAATCCGGGAAGTTAGAAAAGAAATAGGTTCGGCGTAACCTCGTTGGAGCAAGAAGCTTGAAGGGCTTAGGTACACTAGGTAGATTAGGCTTGGAGGATCTATTGCTGTTCATGTATCCCAACTATATTTTCTAGTGGATTGTTTACCGCTTGGAAGGCGGCGGAGAGGTTTTACGCCGAGGGCTTCGGTTTCCTCTTCGATAACACATCGTGTGTTGTCCTTGTGTTTGCATCTCTCTTCCCTTTACACACATTAATTGTTTGATATAAAGCTTGAATTGGTAATTTGTAAATTGGGGGTCTAAACGTTCAAGGGTGTTTTTACACTATTTGAACTTTCACTTTCTTTTGCATGAACCTTTCTTCAGATGGATAAGAAGGAGAGTTGAAACCATTAAAGTACGAGAGAAGCATGACTGTCTTAATAAGTTCTCGAAGAGGGGCTAAAGAAAGATGGAGTTGATTTTGGTTCCCCAAAGATGACACGCTATTGCTTTTGTTAAGTGGCTAACCACTTATAGTAATTTGGACGAGTGTCTCCATATGCTCCACAGTAGTGATAGAAGTGGGGCTTCCTTGGAAGAGACTTCTTGTTGGTGGAGCGATGATTATTCTACTTAATCTCTTTCTTACCAACCTTAGGGGGTGCTCCTAGAATGGATTTTCCCTTATCACTTTTATCCTTACTCACATTTTCAATTTTAGGATTAGTTACCTCAAAGTTATCATTATTAGCAAGGGGAACAAAAATAACTTTATTTAAAGCATTAGAAGAGGTACTACAAGAGGAAAGAGAATGATCATACTCGAGACCTGTTTTGTTGGATGTAGATTTTTGGAAGGTCAGCATTTCATCCAGCTTGGCACTTGAAGTCCTTTCCAATTGTGCTCTTACCTGAAAGAGTTTAGCATCCAGTTTCTTGGTCTTTTCAACAAGAAGGTTGTTCTCAAATCTCAGTGCTCCAATTGTTTAATTAGCTTCATCAACCTTGGTGGAGAGTTCCTCATATTCCAACTCCACTTCACTGAGCTTTCTCGTAGCCAACTTGTAGAGCTTCTCATGCTTCTTAAAGACCTTGTACAACTTAGTGTAAGTAGTGTGGATGTTATCCTGTTCATCCATCTTCTCAAACTTTGATTCTAGGAGCTCTTCTTCCTTATCAATTTGGTCTATTGCTTCCTCAAGGGACTCAACAGTGGCTGTGAAAGTACTCATTATCCCATCTTGGTCACTTTCATCAAAATCAGCTTCTGGTTCTGTATCACTCAAGGTGGTAGCTAGGGCTTTGCTCTTTCCAATGGATTTGAGATAAGTAGGACATTCTTGCTTCATGTGTCTATACCTTTGACATCCATAGCATTTAGGCCCAAAAGGAACACTATTGCCTTTGTTGGGGTTTATGCCCTAAAATCCAATTTATTGGCATGTCATAAATAATTAAATTGTTTAATTATATGAGCCTATTTATAAATGAACTAATGGGACATTATTTTAATCTATGAGATGCATAGTATGTGATTTATGTGATTTAGTCACAGAAGATATAAATCACAAGTTCTTTGTAAACTCAAAATTTTAGTTCGTAGTTGGTGATGAACTTGGGTATTTCATCTGTAAAGACTATAACATATCAACTAAGATGATTTGTCTTGATCATGGAAGTGGAGACTTCTAGTTGATATGTTGATATGTTTTAAGAGTTAAGACATATTGAATTAGACCGTTGTGAGATTTTTTATTTTCCTAATGATGGTAAAATGAATAATAAATCTCACGACTTCTATTTACATCAACTCTAAATCTTAAGAGAATAATGGACTTGATCATGAGGTGTAGGTTGCTTTGATATATTAGGAGTGAGATATAAAAGTCACAATCAAAACTTCAGTATGTTGGGCAGCCACATTTAATATTGATGGAACATATATTCTCAAGATGGAATTCATAATCTCTTTACAGAGATATAAAATATTCTCTTAAGATAAGTTTAATGGGTTTGGTTATTTAGAGTGTTAGGCCCAACCACTTTAGTAAGGAGTTACTAAAGTATATATTTATGAAATTGGATTTTATAAATATATGATGAATAACATAAAGGATTAAACTGAGTACTCAAGGATTAAGATGTAGTAATCTTCAAAGTGGTAGTCAATATTTATGACTTTGTATTACTACGAATATTTTAATGAATGGGTTGCATGTACAATAAGTCTTGGGATATAATTTATTAATAAGGGCTAGAGTGTAATTATATTTATATAGTGATATTAAATATAATTAATGTTAACTTTGGATTTATCAGAGTTGACAGAAAAGTCCAAGGCCCATTGGAGTTAGAGTCTTATATGTTCCCTTTGGTCCCATCTCAAGCCATAAACTAAAGTCCAATTGGGTAGGCCCAAAAGGCTAACCCAATTAGATAATCAGTTTTTATTTAATAAGTGTTATTAAATAAAGTAACTATCATGGTAGTTAGTATGTACGTATGATGAAAAGAAAAGAAAACAGTTTTTCTCTGCAAGGAGAAGAAGAAGGATTTTTCTTTGAGAATCAATGTACAAAAGGACTGATTGAGAGACCACACTTCTTGGGCACCATGTGGAATTGAGATGAAGATTAAAGGTATTCTCAAGTCTTGGTTTTGAATTTCACTGCATCAAGGTACGTTTTCTATTCTTTGTTCTAGAATTCAAGGTTACATGTTATCTCTTATGAATGAAGTAGATCCGTGATTGTTGCTTCCGTTGTGTTTTGTATGAGATACAAAACCAGATTTTCCAATAGCCTTGATTAGCATCCTTGAATTCTCTCTTGCCTTTGTCTTGGGACATGAATTGAGAGAATGCAAACTGTTTGCGACCCTTATCACCTGTTTTGGCATTCACATTTTGATAAACTTCTCGAATTGTCTGGTGATATAAGATTTTAACTTGATATCCTCATCTTCAAATGACTCATCGTTATCATCATTCTTAATCTTTAAGGCCATGTTCTTGCCTTTGCTACCCTTGCCAACCCTAGTTCATAGGTTTGCAAGTTCCCGATTAGCTCTGTCAAAGGAATAGAGTCAAGATCCTTTGATTTTTCTATGGCAGTAATCTTGGTATGAAATCTTTCCAGAAGAGATCTAAGGATCTTCCTGAAAATCTAGGTCTCTGGAATTTGTTCTCCAAGATTGAAGGATGAATTCACTATGTCCTTGAGCTCGAATGACTCGTCCTCACCCATCCTTATTTCCTTAAAACTGGTAGTGAGCCTTTGGAGCTTGGTTTTTAACAGCTTTTGTGCCCTCGTAGGTATTTTGAAGAATAGTCCATGCTTTCTTTACATTGTCAGTTGAAGAGATCTTCTTGAATTCTTCATTGGTCATAGCACTAAACAGAGCATTCAGTGCTCTACTATTAAAATTTGCAGCTTTGATATTAGTATCATCCCACGTTGTTGGTGGCTTTTCAGGTTTCTCCTAACCTACTTCAACTGCAAGCCATATATTCTCATCTAAAGGTTGCAAAAAGGCTCCCATGCATACTTTCCAGTATGCATAGTTAGTCCCATCAAATAAAGGAGGAATAATCAAGGATTGCCCACAATCCATAACAGTAGGGGTGAATGGATCACACAACAAAGATTAAAGCCTAATCAGAATGTGCCCGCTTTGATACCACTTGTTGGTTTAAGATAGCTTGACCTTGGTTAATTAATTCAATTACCCAAGTTGATTAATTAGGTTCAATTGCATGCAAATTGTGAAGACACCAACAAATAATCAAATAAACTAATTGCAGTAGAAAATAAATTTGACATGGTGATTTGTTAACAAATGGGGAAAACCTTGCAAGGCAAAACTCCACCAGGTGATTTTAAAGTTATCACTCCCAAGAATACACTAATCAACAACAAGCAGTTACAAATATAAGGAATCTTACCAACTACCCTAGCTTATCCTAAAATAGCAACCTACAATTGAACCTTCGCTCCAATACCCAATTAGACTTGATCTTGTATTAGCCTTCTTTCCTTTGATTCACAAATCTCTAATTTGTGACTAACACTTTACATGGATCACAGTACGTGACTAAGTCCAGCAACTTGAACAAATGTTGGTAGCTGTAAAGTTCTTCACTTCATCAACAATGAAGATCTGGAAGCACTTTGTTACAAAACCCTATGGCATACAAATGCAGTAGCTTCTCACAGAGAAAGTAAATTTCTTGGTCTTTGTTTCGGTATATGACGTCTTTTAAAATAAGTCGTATATATGTCTAGGGTTGTGAAATAGAAACCCTAAACAAATTTAAAAGCCTGAGCCGAAATTTAGATATGGAAAACTGAAAATCGTAGTTCTCGATAGATCAAGCTACTATCGAGCTATCTATCGAGCTTCACATTAAGTCTCGATAGCAGGTATCTGTTGAGCTATCTGTTGAGACTTAATGAATAACTTTTCTTCACTTGTTTCTTGGATCAATCTTCATGTATTTAACACCTGACTTGAACAACATGTTTCTTGTAGTACTAAACCCATCTTAGATCTATCCAATTACAAATAAAGTGCATTTTGTCTAAGGATTAGCCAATTACAAAAAATATGTCCCTAACAATGTCCTAGATTGATATTAAATAGGTTGATTATGTGTTGGTGATTGTATGCTAATTCTTATATCGGATATATTATGGGTTGATCCATGTATATAAAAAAATTATAAGGAGTCTCAATTGTGATTAAATTAATTCTTTTGACATATAGCATGGATACGATGAGTACTCTTTTTTAAGTCGTTACATAGTAACTCACTTTTACAACAAAGAGAACTTAGCTAGAATCCACTAGGAAAGAAGCGTGAATCCACAAGTTGAATAGAGAAATTTTGAAATAGTCAACTTTTTTTTTTTTTTTTTTTTAATTATGAAATAATCAACTTAGGTCAAAGGTCTACATCTTTATATATATATATATATATTCCCAAGTCATCGTACCATAACATGGAAACAAAAATCAAATCTCACCTAAATAAAGTTAAAATCTCCTAAAGTATTACTTTCTAAAAATAACAAAGTCTATTCTTAAGTCATGCTTCACCAAAATCACGAAAAGAATACCCCCTATCCAGTTGACGAGGTATTATACAAGATGTTAAGTACATGCGTAAACAACCATGCGACTATGTCTTTCATCAATGCAGTTGCTCACGCTCACGCTCACGCTTTAGCCAGAAAAGCAATTGAAGTAGGTGATTTCACTGTGTACATAGAATCAGCCCACGAGAACTTTGAATGTATTCTCGCTGCTAATGCAATTTAGTCTTTCAGTAATAAAATTTAATTCTTGATTCTTAAAAAAAAAAAACCAAAAACAAAAAACAAAGAAAAGAATAATTATGTTGATTCTCATGTGACTAACCCTAACCCCATTGGTTATACTTTCCCAAAATTCCCACATCACTTTTCCCACTTTAAAATGTGAAAGTCACTGTGGAATCAAGATAGGGAATTGGTGAAAAGTACAATTCTATTTTGTTGGAGATGACACCGTCGGAAATTTGACCACAACAATTTTTCAAGTCTTTCAAAGCATCCTCCTGTAGTTTGATGGAACAAATATATTTTAAAAGAAAACCAAATTCGCATTGTTTATATGTTTTCTTGAATTTCATCAAAACGAAGCTAGCTGCTAATTTTTTATTTTATTGACCGCAGCACAAAATTACAAGGAATTGCCTACATCTTTGTTAGTATGATTATTCCATTGGGGATTTCATACAATAAAACAAACATTTAAAAGAATTAAATGGTGGATTTTCTTTGCTTCCACTTCAATATTACAAGTTACAACTGTTTCTACAACACCAATGAAAGAATTCACTCTTTTTTTTTATTATTATTATTTTTTTTAATATCATTTGGACTTTGCAGCATGTCCATGAGGAGTCCTAGTTTCGCGAAGCCGCTTCTCTTCGGAGAGTAGTTTTGCGAACCTGCAAGAACATATATATGTTTTTATTAGACTAACATGATAACGAAGCAGAACTTACTACACAAATTGTTAGAAGTTAAATATTTGTTTGATTTATACCTTTTGAGAGCCTCTTCATTACTCTCTTCACTCGTAGGCTCAAAAAGGCCGGTGTCCAAATTCACCCTAGAAACTTGTTTCTTCAACAGTCCTTCACCAACCTTCACAAGATCATCCAAATTTTTCTTTGTGGCTTTATCCACAGAAGTAACATCCCCACTTAGCGCGTCATCCTGAAATTAGTGGTAAGGAAGAAAAGTTGAACAAAAGGCTCTTGAATTATTTTATTATAATGATATTCTTGAATGTAAAAATGGGCATGAATTATATTAATACCTGAATCCGAAGGTAGCTTTTCTCTGAATGAAGGGCTTGGAAAACTACAGAATTGTGTACATCAACCATATCAGCACTTGCTTGCGTAAATACATCAACTATAGGAGTGGAACCCCCGCTTGTTAACCAACTCAAAATACCCCACTTAGCTGCCTTATGTGCATCATATTTCTCTTCAGCTTTGGAATATCCAGTTCCTAATGATATAACCAGAAACCTTCCATAGTCCATTGGTTTGATGGGGAAGTCAGGACTTCCTCTGATAACCTCTTTTGTTACTTCACCAATTGCAACTAAAGCCTAGAAATGCACAAATTTGTAAGTTAATCTACTAAAGAAAAAATATATGTTTAAGTTTAATTTTTTAGGGTATGATATCAAATTAATTTTTATTTATACATACCGGATTATTTGCAGCAACTCCTCCATCAATAAGGTTAAATTCTCTCACTTTTCCGTCTGCATCTTTGGTTTCAAAGTAATGAGCTGGAAGATAAGTTGGTGCAGCTGAGGTTGCAATGCATATGTCTGAGACTAAAGCATCTAAGCTTGGGTTTTTCTTCACCTGGTGCAATTGAAAATTATTAGAATTCAGCTCCATCATCTCTAATCACTTATTTACAAGTGATCAACATTGTAATTTCACTTGGGATAAAAAAGATGGGAAGGTAAATTTAAAAAGAGAAGAAGTTAAACCTCAAAGCTGGAGAAGATAGTTGGTTGGAGTCGCTTGATGTCAAATGTTGTGATGACAACATTCGTCAATGTCTGGTGCAATCTTGTGTTTCCAAGTTTTTCCTTGACAAGGCTATGTAGATACTTGCCATTGTATTTTGGCCCAGATAGAGCTTTTATTATCTTTGTAGTTTGAGGAAACAACGGGAAACTGTAATTTGAAAATGTGAGATCATGTTAATAAATAAAACAATGGTACCTGGTTAATAAGAAAATAAGATACTTGTACACTATTTGTTTGTTATTGTCTTTTAACTTATTTGTTTATATACAAAATTTTAAAACGTTACTTTTTTTAGATACAACTATACTTTAATGTACTTTCACTAAATAAACACAAACTTTTATTAAAATGTTACATCCATAGACACTTATTAATTAACGAGCTTTTGATCTCATCGAAATCAATATATATAGTAAGTGTTACCTATTTTGTGGAAAGATTTTTGGACAGTTGTTTAGGTAGAAGTCCTTGATATCCTTGGCGGCATACAAGGGTCGGTTCTTTTCATTTGGGCTAGCCAGCATGGCAGTCACAAGACCACCTGTGCTTGTTCCTGCAATCACATCAAAATAATCTGCAATTCTTGCATCTTCACCATCTAGCTTCTGCATCATATCCAAACAATTTATGAGTAAGTACTCAATATATGCTGAGTGATTACAATGATATAAATGAATGAAAATGGTGAATTTTTTTAATATGAAAGTGAAGAGCAAGCTTGTTATAGTTCTCATTAATATAAATCTGTAATGTGCCCTACAAAGTGCACTTTTAACAGTTGTGATTTCTCATGGAAACATATGAGGCTAAATTATATTCTACCTGAAGCTCAGATTCTAAAAAACTAAGGATAACTCCTGGAATAACTCCTCTAATTCCACCACCATCAATGCTGAGAACAGTAATTAGGTTTCCATAAGTAGGGGCCTGTATGGCTAAACTTGTTGCTTCCATGGAGAATTAACCAAGGAATACTTAAAGAGAGATTTTTTGAGAGCCTTTGGGAGAAACTTTGAACCTTTAAGAGCCTTTGAATTAGAGTTCTGTGATCTTGATTTCAAATTGACATAAGTTTGGGACGTATTTATAGACTCATTTCAAGTTTCCACCATGCATGTCATGGATCATCACGCCCTAGAAAATGTCAATGGATAAACACGCTTCAATGTTGACCCAATCGTACCATCTTGGATATGATCGTACAAGTTGGACTACTATAGCCGGGTAGCCTAGTTGTGAACTAGGTTAACAATTAATGGAAAAAAAATTCATATAAATTCAAATGTTACCTAACTTGGAGATTGGCACAGAATTGGTCTCCCATCAGTTGGCCATGGACACTGTTAGAATTGTAGGTGAGACCAGAAGAATTGTAGGTATGACTGATTAGGTGAAACAACACAGACAAACGTGGGACGAGTTAGGCCTAACTGATGGTTTTGATGAGTTTGCTATACCCATAGTTAATCCCTCTCAATTGGCGTAGTATATAATCTTTATTCTCAAGTTGCTGGCTAAATTCACGGAAAGGATATGTAAGCACCTCATTCAAGCATTAGAAAAAAATCAAATTATGGTTAAACACGTTAATTTTAATTTCGCAAAAGGCGGCCCCTCAAGAAATCAGTGCTAAATCATGGTCAAATCAGGCAACGAGATCTTGCAAGGCGATTCTTCATGTTGAATGCCAATTAATTAGAGAGATACTACGTCTATAACATTTTTATAACAAATCACAGGTAGTTAGTTGTTATTGGTTCAAATTTGAAACTAATACTAAGATTATTTTTGCCCTAACAATAACAACCAGTAACAACCTGCCACTTAGGATTTGTTGTAAAAATATTGTAGACATATCATTTCTCAATTAATTATTCACAAGAAATTATAGAGAATTTAACAAAGGTACTGGAATCATAGTTGCACGTAACCTCAAGTACATGGTAAACAATTAGAAAAGAAGTTAATCATGATTTGATTAACTTCAGGCCTTATGCTACACTGAGGAAATATAAGTAAAAAAAAAAAAAGAGAGAGAAGTTCATCACGTTTTTCAGGCCTTACGAATTTCACTTTAAAATAAGATGAAATGGTCTATTTTGTGGATTTCTGACTGCAAAGTCAATAAGTTAACTAAACATTAATCATTTTAGTTACTCTATCCGAAAGGTAAAATTCTGGTTGTTTCTCTCCATTGTACATGGGTTATAGCATATACTCTAGGTAGGTGAAACTAGTGTAAATTAGTAAAAACCACATCTGTGAAAGAGCTTGTTTATATTGCAGTGACAAAAAAACAATACCAAGTGGAACAAAAATGACATCAAAACCTTAAGAAAAAAACAAAAAGACAGGCATCAATATGTGCATATGCATATTGCGAACAATTTAACTGGTTCTTAAGCCAAACACTACTTTTTCTAAAGTTACAGAATTTAAAGAAATGACTGAGCAACAGCGCACAGTATAGAAAAAATAGCACGAGAAAAAGTCAAACCAGAAAACAATAGCATCAGTATGAGCATATTTATGATTCACATTACTTGTCAAGGCAGCAAAGTATGAGTAATAGCACAACAACAAAAGCATGCCACATTTAGAGAAGACTCATCAGCATTCTCCAACAATTAATTTATGAATGGGAAAACGAAATTGAATTTCAATTCATGAACTTGCGTCCTTCGTATATATAACATTTTAAAGCCCGTACTACATAAAATTTTAGTAATTTATTCGGTCAATCATTAATCCTTCTTACTTTCTATGTTGCGCGTGCAATTATGGCCACAATATATGTTTCAAAGGGTAAGAAAGTATCAAAATCCTCTTCTTTTGGGTTGTCAGTTCCAAACATGCTTGAGAATATAATATACTTTGTTAGAAGTTATTCCAAAGAGATATATATAAATATATATAAATATATATATATATATATATATATATAAATAACTGAGCCATAAAAACCTTGGCCCATGAAATGGTGAGGCTCCATTTATCATGCATACACTTCATATGAATGATTCTTCTTGGTTTCAGATATTAATTTTTCATTGGTTCAAACACGTGTGTTTGTGTGTATATATATATAGGTATAACCAGGAATTCTATTAGTGAAAATTAAAACGGATTTTTCTCATATTGGTCATACTAACAACAGATGAACCTCGGGTTGCTATCATGGTAAGCCATACAAGTTTAAACCATTAGATAATCCACTGAACCATGCAAATAGCCAATAATGTAACTTGCAGCACGAGCAGCAGAAGTAGTTTCTGTTGAGTTAAAACATGTTTTTCTTGGTTATGGAATATTTGGCTGCACCTCACAATTAAGAGCTTTTCAAAGCACTATATAGATGCTGTAGACGAAAAACAAGGGACAAAAGAAAATTAGGAGGCTGACTGGATTTTATGGGCACCTTGAACCATCAAAGAGGAAATAATCATGTGAAAAATTTACAATTAAACCTATTCTATTAGATTAAGTTTCATTCGAGTATTTGTTTTATTCAAGGTCCATTAAGTTGTGCTCTGTCTTCCCTCACTACTCACTAGTCAGTTGTTCGTAAGGCTAATTCTGGCCTATATGTATTGCAGCTCATGAGGTCTATTTGTCCAACTTAATAAAATTTGTATAAGTCTGAATTCTATGGTAAATTTCCACGTTTATTGGACTATAAGTCTGAATAAATTCTATGGTAAATTTCCACCTTCAACACCACGTTTGTTACATATAGTGCATATGTTTGATACATATGATATACCAAACTCTAATACCAACATTACTCCGATGAGTACCAAATTTTGGGGATCACCATAATTATTCATGTTTATCATGTTTTGATCATTGGTTATGTGTTTTATACACTTTTCTCCTTGAGTGCTTGCTGATGCATATCACATGCACACTAGATGCATCTTTGCTGCACACACTTGATCACTTGACATGTTTTTACATTCACTCATGCTAGTTAAGTCTTTTTATACCTTTTAGCACATATAACATGTTCTTGTATCTTTTTCATGCCTAGGACTATATCTTGTTCTTTCATCCTTAGCATGTCATGTTCTTTATGCTTTATAGCATTCTCTGTTTTTGTCTTTCACTTGAGCTTCATTTTCTCATTCATCTTGCATCCTTCATGCATCATCTTTTATCCTTGTTCATATCTTCTTTTCTTTCCCTCATTCCCCTTGATTCATTTGTCTATTCATGACAAAAAGGGGGAGAGTATCGTCATTTCTATATGACTCGTGTGCACACTCTTAGGAGGAGAAACTCTACCTTATGCATACTCGTAGGGGGAGAAAGCCATAGAGGAGATGCATATACCAAGGGGGAGAAGACATTTTTTATGAAAAAACCTTATTTTGTCTTGTTTTACCTTATGCTTGTTTTCTCGTTGCTTTTTGGTGCTTTGAGTTTCATTTAGTATCTATGATTTGTTGCTCTCATCGCATCGTGCTTATGTGTTGGACATGCATACATCCTTATGCTATTGTGCCTTATTGGTTGCATGTTCGGATGATCTTTTGCTTTACTATATGATCATTGTAGTCATTTCCATATGACTGTTTTGGTGTATGATCAAGTTACTCACATGTTTCATATAATGTTTACTTGATCACAATTTACGTGTTATATTTTACTTGTCCTTTTATCACATGATTTACCTTGAGGGTCTAATGTGTTTTGTGCAAGTATTTCAGGTTATAGGTATATATGTTCCAAGTGCTTCACAGCTTCTAGATTTAGGTGTGAGTGAGTTTTGCCATTATTCCCAAACTCCTATTTAAGTCTAGAGTCTGTTGTAGGGTGTTTTGTCACGGAATAGCCAAAGTGGGAGATTGTAAAGTTGTGATTTATAACTATGTCTTATATTGGCTTTATTCCATGACAAAAAGTGTTATAATTACTTTAATTTTGTTCCTTTTATTTTGTGGGATTTTATTGTATTGGGTTTAGTATTAAGTTAGTGAAGACTCAAGCCTAAATGAAGATCAGTGCATTTTGCGACTAGCTTGCAAAAAGTTTGTGAGAAGGGTTCCCGCGAAAAGGGCATGTGAAAAGCACATGACTAGAAGATGAAGAGTCATGTCAGACTGTCAATTTCGTGAGTATTTCACGTGTAAGGCCTTCCTGCGAGATACCCGTGAGACTTTCTGCCTAGAAGATTTTTAAGTCTGACTTTTTTACCCTTCACTTATATTATATATACCCTTATTATTCACAAATGTAAAGGAGGCCATTTAAAGAAAAAAACCCTAGATAGGTTTTCTACAACACACACACTCATCTTTTAGAGAGAGAGAGTTACTCATCCTTAGTGAGAAATCATTGTAGCCTTTTCTCCTTCCCTCTTCCATTGTCATACCTTGAGAGGAGATTTGTATTCAAACACAACTCACACCTATTCAGAGTGTAAAGAGTGTTTTGGAGCTTGAGAAGTTTTGGGGAATTGCCAAAAGAAGCCGATGAGGCTTGGCGGATGCAATCGGGCGTATTGCGGGATCCGGAAAGCTAGACAAGACACTGTTCCGAGAAGCCTTGTTGGAGTAGGAGCTTAGAGGGCTTAGGTATATTAGATAGATTAGGCTTGGAGGGTCTCTTGCCATTCATGTATCCCAACTTATTGTCTAGTGGATCAATTTACCGCTTGGAGGGCAGCGGAGAGGTTTTTCGCCGAGTTCTTTGGTTTCCCCATCGATAACACATCAGCATGTTATCTTGTGTTTACATCTCTCTTCCCTCACTCTTGTGCTTTACTTTTATTGTTTGTTGTTCATGTTTATGCACTAGAGTAGTATCGATTGTTTGCGCTTCATTTACTCTTATTTCCGCACTTAAATAAGTTAGAATAAAAGCAATATAGCCGTAATTTTTAATTGGGATCTAAACAGCTCTTGTGCTTTTAACACATTTTCGAGCTTTCAATTTAATTTCGCACTTGGTATAATTTTTTTTTAGGTGGTGGTATGGTATAATTATATTAGTAGGATTTGGATTTATATCTCGATCAATAATTAATTTCAAATGCAATTATAATGGAATTGTGAGATCTGATGTAGAAGTTTGAAAAGTAGAGAGGTAAAAGGTTGAAAGGTTAAGATAAATATTTTGATCTAAAGACTAAAATTAAAAGTTATTTTTAATTTTCAATCTCATCTATTGATTTACTAGCATCAAATCTAGATCTGTAAGAAGTATGGGTTGAAGTGATAGTCCATTAATATTTTATGGTGTTTCAGAAAACCTTTGAATGGATGCATGCATGTAAAACTTCGATGAGAATAGGAATTTATATTTGTTATTCTAGTTGCACTCATTTAATTGATCGCACTCATTTAATTGATCTTTGGTTCACTCTTTTAATTAATCTTTGTTCCAGTGAAATATTTAGTTTTAATTGAGAAACATTCATTGAGCTATTTAATTTAACATGTTGGGACAATAACTTGTGTTTCATTGATGTTCTAGTGAGATATTTAATTTCATTTAACGTGTTGAACTTTCCATTGAGCTTATAATAACAACAATGAAAAATTAATTCTGGATTGATTAACTTATATTTATTCTACCCGAAGCTCAGATTCTAGGAAATAAAGGATAGTTCTTGGGATAATCCTTCTATTTCCATCTCCATCAATACTGGGAATGGTGATTAGGTTTCCTTGAGTTGGAGGATGTAGGGATACACTTGTTGCTTCCTTGAGAGAGTGAAGTGTAGGTATATATATATATTCTCTCTATGTGTGTATGTGTGTTTTAGAGAGAGAAAGAGAGAGTTTTAGAGCCTTTTGTTGTAAAATACAGCAGATCGGGATGTATTGATCTGGAAGAAAAATCAATCTCAGTCATTCTCAGTGAAATCAGCCTATCAAGTTGCTATTAGGATGAAGAAGCCGACACAAATTGAGCATTCCACAGCAACCACTGAGAGGCCTATATGGAGGAAGCTCTAGAAATTGAATGTGCCTCCAAAAGTCCAGATGTTTCTTTGGAGTGCTTGCTTAAACATTCTGCCAACCAAGGAAAATTTAAATAGGCGAAGAGTGCAGGTGGATCCTCACTATGAAATCTGTTGCCAACAACCCGATTCAGTTGGACATTTACTATGGGAGTGTCCACTGGCACAAAATGTGTGGGCACTCTGTCGTGGTGGACTCCAAAAATGCCAAAACAACCTCTGTGATTTATTCCTCCTATTTCGGACCTTGCTTGACAAATTATCAAAAACTGACTTGGAAAGGTGGGCAGTGACATCGTGGGCAATTTGAAATGCATGGAATAAGTTCTACTTTAAAAAGGCCCAATCTCATTCAAAAGATATTTTGAATGGGGCTATCGGTTACCTGCAAGAATATTAGAAGCTATTGAAGGCACAACAATACACCTGAATTCAGCCAATTCCAAGTTTTTTTAAATAAATAAATAAATTCTACTTGACTGGGTTTTTCTGTTTTCTGATGTTGGTAGTCTTTCCCTTGTTTTGGTTGTGGCTGAACAGGGTATACTTGTAAATTGTTTGGTTATTTTCAATAAAGTTCTACCTCTTATCTCAAAAAAAAAAAAAAAAAAAAAAAAAAAAAAAAAAAGAAAAAGAAAAAGAAAAAAGGAGTAAGGTGGTGTTTGGATTGGACACCCCATTTTCCATCACTCAATCTCAGTTTTCTTAACTCATATCTCAAAACTAGTGTGCCCTACGCATCACAACTATGTTTGGCTCAATTTCTTTCACTCAATTCCTTAACTCAATTCTTAATTTTTTGAGTTCATAATCTAGAAACTGAGGGGGTGTTTGGTTTATGTTTTTAAACAACCATTTTCAGTTTTTAAACAATATTTCACGCATTTCAACGTACTTTTTCACCCACACGTATTTCTACAAATGTTTTTAAACAACAATTTTCAGTTTTTAAACACATGTACCAAACGGGCCCTGAGTTAAGTGAAAATGTTGTTTTCAAAACACCAAAACTGAATTTCAGTTGCAAGCTCGTAAATACTCACAAACCTGTGGGGCCCACGGCAGAGTTTTGTCCCATCAGATTAACCATTCTCACATGCTCTCCAACAGTCACAAACCTTTACTCTCTCATCACTCTCAACCCTCTTCCCTCTCTCATCACTCTCATCAGCTCACCTCTCAAAGAACATACTCTTTTCTCCTCTCCCAAACCCATGGCGCATCCTCATGGCTGACCAAGCTCTGACGTCTTCCTGACCTTTGAAGCTCCAGCGTTGGCCTCTGAACTTGACCAGCTCCGCTGCTCCAAGCTCTGCCGCGCCAAGACCTCAAGCATGACCCTTTTCTCATCTAGAGCCTCAAGACCAACCCGTTTCTGTCAAAAGGTACCCACAATCCTTCCCCCTTCAGCTTCTCTTCTCCATTTCCTTAATGTTTTGTTTATTTTCTTCTCCATTTTGAATGATCTTTGATGTGAATGTTTGGCCAGATCCGTGGGTATTGCTTTTTTTTTTTTTGGGGGGGGGGGGGGTTGTTTAGAATTCCCTCTTCTCGGTTTCCTTTACCTTTTGTGAATTTTGTTTTGGGATTTGAATGTTGTCTGCTGTGAAGTTTGGTCAGATTCGTGGGTATTGCTGGAATGGGGTTTACAACCCCCTCATTTGTTGTATAAAAATGTTAAAATATAGTCTGTGGGATGGTAGACTATTTAACAAAATTATTTGATTCATGTTTAACAAAATACTTTTCACATGCTTAACAACATGATTTCTACATGTTTAACAACATTATTTCCTTGCTATTACTTAGATCCGTGGGATGCTAGTTACTTCAAATTTTTGGCATTTTACCATTTTTTGAGTTTCGTGGTTCTGTATACAGTGTTTGATAATGTTGTGTGCTTTTCAGATAATTGTTTGTGATGGTTGGTGAGAGTTGCATTATACTAAATATTGCCATTGAAATGGGTTCCTGTGGTGTTTTTTTTTTTTTTTTTTTTTTTTTTTTTTTTTTTTTTTTTTTTTTCAGATGCTATGTGGGCTGATTTTTTATTTTTTTGGATGCTGTGTTTTTTTACTTTTTTTTTTTTTTTTTTTGTTGTTCTTCCTCCGCACTTATTGAAATTTAGGGGTACAAAGCATAATTTGCATGTAAAGATGTGATTTATAACTATATTTTATGTTGGCTTTATTCCATGACAAAAAGTGTTGTAATTGCTCTAATTTTTTTTCTGGTACTTTGTGGGATTTTATTGTATTAGGTTTAGTATTAAGTTGGTGAAGACTCAAGCTTAAATGAAGAATCAGTGGATTTCGTGAGAAGCTCGCAAGAAGCTAAGCTGCGAAAGAGCATGTGAGGAGTACATGACTGGAAACTGAAGAGTCATGTCAGGCTATTATTTTCGCGATTATCTCGCGGGTAAGGCCTTTCGCGAGACAGTCGCGAAACATTCTGCCTAGAGGATTTTTATGTGTAAATTCCTTACCCTTCACCCATACTATATATATCCTCATTACACACAAATGTAAAGGAGGCCATTTAGAGAGAAAAATCTTAGATAGGTTTTCTACGACACACACACCCATCTTTTTGAGAGAGCTACTAATCCTTAGTGAGAATTAATTGTAGCCTCTTCTCCTTCCCTCTCCCATTATCATACCTTGAGAGGAGATTTGTACCCAAACACAATCCACACCTTTTCAGAGTGTAGTGAGCGTTTTTGGTGTTGCTGGGAAGCATTAGAAGATGCCAAGGTTGGCGGATGCAACATGGAGGTTGTTACGGGATCCGGAGAGCTAGACAAGACACGGTTCCGAGAAGCCTTGTTGGAGTAGGAGCTTGGAGGGCTTAGGTACAGCAGGTAGATTAGGCTTGGAGGGTCTCTTACTTACCCATGTATCCCAACTGATTGTCTAGTGGATCGATTTCCGCTTGGAGGGCGACGGAGAGGTTTGTCGTCGAGTTCTTCGGTTTCCTCTTCGATAACACATCTCAGTGTTATCTATGTTTGCATCTCTCTTCCCTACTATTGTTCATTTCATTTTACTGCTGTGTTGCTTTAAATATGGATTAGAGTAGCTCTTGTGTTTGTATGCTTGTGTTTACACTATTCCTCACTTAGTATTAAGTTAGTGTAAAATCAACCAAACCGTAATTTGAATTAGGGGTCTAAACAAGCTCTTGTGTTTTCAACACATTTTCGACCTCACAATTGGTATCAGAATGGGTACACGTGTCTTGGTTTTATTATCTAAGTGTGATCTTTGTCCCCTTGTGTGTTTTGCCATGGATAATGCTTTGTATGCTTCTATGGTTGTTAATGATTGTAGCATGCCATATGTTTGTGAAAATGCCTCTATGAGTGTTTATCCTCATGATTGTGATGCCATGTTACATGAATCTTTGGGTGTTGTTGATATTCCTAACATCAAACTCTTGAAGAAAAATGCTATGAAGTTTCATAAGAATTTAAGCAAGTTTCGGTGTGAAAAGGATGATTTGATTGCTAAGCTCAATGAATCCAATAAATTGGTTGAGAAATATAAGAATCTTGTTGAAATTTCTCTTGAAAAGCTGAAAGAGTTTGAATGTTTGAATATGGACTTGGATGCTAAACTTGTTTTGTCTAACAAACTTGTTGATGATCTTAAATGTGAAAATGAATCTCTTAAGATGCATGCCAAGTGTTTGATTGTTGAATATGTTGATAAAAATGATGAAAATATATGTTGCAATCATGTTTTGGTACCCGATTTTATGCCTATTGTGTGTTCTACCTTAAAGGACAAATCGGTGTACATTCCTCCACATAAAAGGAATCAAAAGGTGGAGAAAAAGGCTTTTAAACCTAAGCCTCTGTTTAGGTTTCATCCTAAGGAATTGAGTGAATCTAAGTTTGTTCCTAATTGCCACCATTGTGGTGCGATTGATCACATAAGACCTCAATGCCCTAAGTTAAAGAGAGAACAAACTCATGTTGCTAGATCCCTTCCTTAAACGCCTAGTAGATCTAAACCCATTGTTTGTCACCATTGTGGTGTCTTTGGTCATCTTAGACCACATTACTCTAAGTTTCAAGCTCTTAAAAGAATAAAAAGAAAAGAGAAACTTGAGCTGTTTGGAAGGTGTGCTATGAAAGCAAAACCAGATTTGGGGGAAAATTGTATGTTGTTGAAACAAGTTGTTAATGCTCTTACCTCCTTGTCTATGTGCATCTCCGGTTTTCTTTCTTCCAACCCTCGTCTCACTTCTCTTGAGACACTCATTCCAAAAAATCATTCTGTTTGGATGAGGAAGGGTTCCTATGGTTGAGATTGTACTTTTTTGGGCCTTGATCAAATTCTTTCGATCTTTGTAGGACCCTTCATGCATTAGATGCTTCATTGTCATGCATTTGTGCATCATGCATCTCTTTATATGCATTGTTTTGTCTTTGTTTTGATCTTACTTTTATGTCTTTGTTTTGTGTGTGTAAAAATCCAAAATCACATAAAAAGTGAAAATTTTAAAAAGTTTGATCGTATATGTTTGAGCACTTTTCACATGTGAGTTTGGCCTAGTACTTTCATACTAATGGCGTAGTACATTTACGAGCTTAGCTTGTTATGTATGCACATATATCTTTATTGGAGAAATCTTAAGAACTATGTGTGATTGTTGTAAATAGATCTTCAAGCTTGTCATGAATGATTGGTCAATAGTCTTGTTTGTTTTGATACTTGCATAGACTTATACCTATATATCTTCCCACTTTTATTTTTATGTTTTTGCAAATAGAGCTCACCAAATGTAAATCTCAAAATGAAAAAGAGATTATGAGCTGTAAAAGTCTGTCGCACATACTAGTATTTGACTAGGAAAAAGGGAAAACGACATTTTAAATTGAAATGTATGGTGCTCAAAAAGCCAAATGCTAGATCACGATGTTGAAATATCAAAAATTTCAAGCACCGATCTCAAAAGGAGATGTATTATCCAAAAAGGATCAAATGTCATGAATTATGCAAAAGCCGAATGAAAAGCTTCTAAATTTTCTAATCATTCTCTTGTGGGAGGTCATATATGCTCATTTCTATAATTGAAATAGACTACTTGATTTCGTATCAGTTGTGTATGACTTGATTGAATTGATCATTGAATCTTCACTCTAGTCTAATGACTATTCCACACTTGATCCACACACACAACACACAAGTTTAATGTTCAATGAATGCCTATTTCATTTGTGTGGTTGTACATGTTCAAATGTGATGTGTGTGTGCTCAACCATATGTGGATCAAACCAAAAAGATTTTTTTTGTTCTTTTTATTTGCTTTTGGAAGTGATTTGTATCACCTATGTTTTTCAAAGTTTTTCAAGTTATTTTTGTGTGAAAAATATGTTTTCTGGGTATTTTCGTGACCCATTTCATGTGTAAGCTCAACTGGGAGTTAAATGGTCCAAATCTCATGTTTTTCAACTTTGTACAGAGAGTTTCGTAACTATTTCGCGAGTAACTTGCGAGTAAGGCTTACCCGCGAAAACTTTCGCGAGTACTTTCGCAAGTCAGCTTCCCGCGAAAATTCTCATATCAGCTTTTTAAAGGGCATTTCGTGGGACATTTGTTTTAAACTTCTCTCACCTTCTCCCAAATCCCTATTTTAATGCTTTAATATCAAAACACAACTAATTTCAAGTGTTTTACATTTCATAAACATATCTAAGGTAATCTTTAACTCTTTTCATCTATTTTATTTTGATCCTTAGATTATGCTTTTTGAGGTTTTATGTTCATAGTTGAGATTTTCTCAAATGGGAGTTGGAAAACTTAATTTTTGTCAATCTTTTATATTGAGCTTTGTTTTAAATGATGATTTGCTTTGGATGTTGGCCCCTTGTGGCAAAAATAACATATATTTAGGCAAGTTTTTCATATGTTCTTGCATTGTTTAACATACATGTGTAGTGTGTGCATTCTAAGTGTTTGATAAAATGCCCAAATGACATTTTCTCGTTGTTTTGGAATCTGATGAATACCAAACTTTGGGGATCACCATAATTATTCATGTTTATCATGTTTTGATCATTGGTGGTGTATTTTATGCATTTTGCCCCATGAGTGCTTATTCATGCATTGGTCATGCATCTCACATGCACACTAGATGCACTTTTACTGCACACATTCTAACACTTGACATGTTTTACACTTCTCTCATGATAGTCAAGTCTTTTTAGACCTTTTAGCACTTAACATGTTCTTGTGTCTTTGTCATGCCTAGGTTTACATCATGTTCCATCATCCTAAGCATGTCATGTTTTTTATGCTTTGTAGCATTTTTTTATGTTTTTGTCTTATGTTTGAGCTTCATTTTCTCATTCATCTTGCACCCCTCATGCATAATACCCTTACTCATAGCTTATTTTCTTTCCCTCATTCCTTTTGATTGTTTTGTCTATTCATGACAAGTATACCGAAGAGTATATAGTTTTGTATCGTCATTTCTATATGACTCATGTGCACACTCTTAGGGGGAGTAATTCTACCTCATGCACATTCGTAGGGGAAGAAAGCTATAAGGGAGATGTATATACTAAGGGGGAGAGGACATTTTCCTTGTTTTGTTTTGGTTTATATTACTTATGTGCCCTAGTAGGATTTTGTTCCTAGATGCATATACTTCATGTATTTTGCATTGGTCAAGTGTTGGACATGCATTTATCCTTATGCTATTGTGCTTTATTGATTGCATGTTCGGATGATCATTTGCTTTCCTATATGATCATTGTGGTCATTTCCATATGACTATCATGTGTTTAATCAAGTTGTTCATATGTTTCACAACATTTTTACTTGATCGCGTTTTACTTGTTACATTATACTTGTCCTTCTATCACTTGATTTACCTTGAGGGTCTAATGTGTTTTGTGCAAGTGTTTCAGGTTACAAGTATATATGTTCCAAGTGCTACACAACTTCTAGATTTAGGTGTGAGTGAGTTTTGTCATTATTCCCAAACTCATGTTTAAGTCTGGAGTTTGTTATAGGGTGTTTTGTCACGGAATAGCCAAAGGGGGAGATTGCAAAGTTATGATTTACAACTATTTTTTATGTTGGCTTTATTCCATGACAAAAAGTGTTGTAATTGCTCTAATTTTTTTCCTTGTATTTTGTGGGATTTTATTGTATTGGGTTTAGTATTAAGTTGGTGAAGACTCAAGCTTAAATGAAAAATCAGTGGATTTTACGAGAAGCTCGCAAGAAGCTAAGCCATAAAAGAGCATGTGAGGAGCACATGACTAGAAGCTGAAAAGCCGTGCCAGGCTGTCATTTTTGTGAGTGTCTCGCGGGTAAGGCCTTCCCGTAAGATAGTCGCGAAACATTCTACTTGGAAAATTTTTATGTGTGAATTCCTTACCCTTCACCCATACTATATATACCCTCATTACTCATAAATGTAAAGGAGGCCATTCAGAGAGAAAAACCCTAAATAGGTTTTCTACAACACACACACCCATCTTTTTGAGAGAGAGCTACTCATCCTTAGTGAGAATTAATTGTAGCCTCTTCTCCTTGCCTCTTCCATTATCATACTTTGAGAAGAGATTTGTATCCAAACACAATCCACACCTTTTGAGAGTGTAGTGAGTGTTTTTGGTGTTACTGGGAAGTATCGGAAGATGCCAAGGTTGGTGGATGCAACATGGAGCTTGTTGTGGGATTCGGAAAGCTAGACAAGACATGGTTCCGAGAAGCCTTGTTGGAGTAGGAGCTTAGAGGGCTTAGGTACAGCGGGTAGATTAGGCTTGGAGGGTCTCTTGCTTACCCATGTATCCCAACTGATTGTCTAGTGGATCGATTTCCTCTTGGAAGGCGACGGAAAGGTTTTTCACCGAGTTCTTTGGTTTCCTCTTCGATAACACATCTCGGTGTTATCTGTATTTGCATCTCTCTTTCCTACTCTTGTTCATTTCATTTTACTGCTGTGTTGCTTTAAATATGGATTAGAGTAGCTCTTGTGTATGTATGCTTGTGTTTACACTATTCCGCACTTAGTATTAAGTTAGTGTAAAATCAACCAAGCCTTAATTTGAATAGGGGGTCTAAACAAGCTCTTGTGCTTTCAACACATTTTCGAGCTCACATTGCACATACTCAAATAGGATCCCATATACCTGTCACCTACATTGGCATTACACACATAACCTTCGATTTTGTTGTTATAAAGTGTTGCTTACATGGTCTTGGATTGGGTTAGATGGCTGGGAATTTGAGAATGTGGAATGATGATTGTGTTGATGAGCTATGTGAAATTGTGTTTGGGGAATTCTTGCTTGGTAAGTTTGCGCAAGGTGTTCCTTGTGACCTGGTGTGGGAGGTGATTACCCAAACTCTCAACTCTCGTACTGGGAAGGATTTTCGTAAAAGGCAAGTTGTGAATCGGTTCCATCGTCTCCAAAGGTGGTATTGCCAAGTAAGGGGAGTTCGTAGGTATGCAAGATCCGAGCATGGGTATCCGGTTGGTCCTGTTGACTCAGGGGATGATCCGTCTTAGTTAGAGACGGACTTATATTGCTGATGCATTGTAGTGCATGTGCCTTTTGTTTATGATAACTTATTTTGTTCCCTCTATGGTTTGTACACCGATATGGTGTTGTTAGCATCATTTTTAGCATGTACTAACTAATGGGTATTACTAACTAGTAAGGTGGTAAATCATTGCTTTAGTCTTTTGGCCTTTTCAATGTTACATGGTGACAATGTATATGTTTAACCATCTGCCAATGGCATACTTTGATTCTATGGTGTACGAACAATATGTACTACTTCTCAATTTAGAATTTCGTAACTTACTTGGCAGTTTTCCCACTGAACAGTGTATCATATTTGTTTATTTGCCAATCATCTGCATATAGTATTCTGCTTACTGTGTGAGATATTTGAATTAGATGGCACATGAATCACAAGATGCGGATGACAAACTGTGGCCTCTCCATGTAGAACATATATTTATTGAGATAATGCTGGAGGAACAAATAAATAGTAATATGGAGAATGGTGTCTTCAAAGGCCCTATGTGGCAATCAATGACGCAAGAACTTAATAACTGGACGGGTAAAACTTTCAGGTCTAAGAAAGTATTCCAAAAGCACAATAGGCTCCGGCAGAAACAACACAAGTGGAGTTAGCTACTACTGAAGCACACGAGCTTGGGTTGGGATGAAACCACCCAAAACAGTTATTGGTCTGGACGAGGTTTAGGAACATGTGGTGGCGGAATGTTACTTAATGCATTTCAAGTTCCCATGTTAATTGTCTATGTATTGCCATTCTTGTGATTATTAAGGAGAAGGGGAAGGGGTACATTTGCATTGAAAACTATTAACAAAATTGAAATTGCCATTTGAATAAATTTTTGCATAGCCACGCTTTCTTCCAATATTTTATTTTTTCTTACATTACAATATTTATTATTAGGAATGATTAAATAAATGAATTAGACCGAATCAATCGATCCATATTTTTTATACTCTGTTTGTAATGGATACGTTTCTTTTATAACGAGATTATATTTTCATCTTTACACTACGATACCATATTCTACTTCATTTATTACATTACAATATTTATTGTTAGGAATGATTTAATAAATGAATTAGACCGAATCAATCCATCAATATTTTTTATACCACGTTTGTAACGGATACGTTTCTTTTATAACGTGATTATATTTTCATCTTTAAACTATGATTCCATATTCAAACTTCATTTATTACATTACAATATTTATTGTTAGGAATAATTTAATAAATGAATTAGACCGAATCAGTCGATCCATTTTTTTTATACTATGTTTGTATTGGATACATTTAATTTATAATGTGATTATATTTTCATGTTTACACTATGATGCCTTATTCTACTTCATTTATTACATTACAATATTTATTGTTAGGAATGATTTAATAAATGAATTAGACCGAATCAATGGATCCATATTTTTTATACTACATTTGTAATGGATACGTTTCATTTATAACGTGATTATATTTTCATCTTTAAACTATGATGCCATATTCTACATCATTTATTACATTACAATATTTATTGTTAGGAATGAATTAGACCGAATCAGTCGATCCATTTTTTTTATACTATGTTTGTATTGGATATATTTAATTTATAATGTGATTATATTTTCATCTTTACACTATGATGCCATATTCTACTTAATTTATTACATTACAATATTTATTGTCGGGAATGATTTAACAAATTAATTAGACCGAATCAATCGATTCATATTTTTTATACTACGTTTGTAATGGATACGTATCTTCTATAACGTGATTATACTTTCATCTTTAAACTATGATGCCATATTCTACATCATTTATTACATTATAATATTTATTGTTAGGAATGATTTAATAAATGAATTTGACCGAATCAATCGATCCATTTATTTATTTTTTTACTATGTTTCTAATGGATACATTTATTTTATATCATGATTATATTTTCATCTTTAAACTATGATGTCATATTGTACTTCATTTATTACATTATAATATTTATTGTTTGGAATGATTTAATAAATGAATTCGACCGAATCAATCAATTCATATTTTTTATACTATGTTTGTAATGGATAAGTTTTTTTTTTTTTTTTAACGGGATTATATTTTCAACTTTAAACTATGATGGCATATTCTACTTCATTTATTAAATTGCAATATTTATTGGTAGGAATGATTTAATAAATGAATTAGACCGAATCAATTGATTCATTTTTTTTATACTATGTTTGTATTGGATACGTTTCTTTTATAACATGAGTATATTTTCATCTTTACACTATGATGCCATATTCTACTTCATTTATTACATTACAATAGTTATTGTTAGGAATGATTTAATAAATGAATTAGACTGAATCAATCAATCAATATTTTTTATACTACGTTTGTAATAGATACCTTTCATTTATAACGTGATTATATTTTCATCTTTAACCTATGACGCTATATTCTACTTCATTTATTAGATTACAGTGTTTATTGTTAGGAATGATTTAATAAAAGAATTCGACCAAATCAATCGATCCATTTTTTTTATACTATGTTTCTAATGGATACGATTATTTTATATCATGATTATATTTTCATCGTTACATTATGATGCCATATTCTATTTCATTTATTACATTACATTATTTATTGTAAGGAATGATTTAATAAATGAATTCAACCGAATCAGTCGATACATTTTATTTATACCATGTTTGTATTGGATACATTTAATTTATAAAGTGATTATATTTTCATCTTTACACTATGATGCCTTATTCTACTTCATTTATTAAATTACAATATTTATTGTTAGGAGTGATTTAATAAATGAATTAGACTGAACCGATGGATCCATATTTTTTATACTATGTTTGTAATGGATACGTTTCTTTTATAACGTGATTATATTTTCATCTTTAAACTATGATGCCATATTCTACTTCATTTATTACATTACAATATTTATTGTTAGGAATGATTTAATAAATGAATTAGACCGAATCAATCGATTCATTTTTTTGTACTATGTTTCTATTGGATATGTTTATTTTAGATCATGATTATATTTTCATCGTTACAGTATGATGCTATATTCAACTTCATTTATTGCATTACAATGCTTAATGTTAGGAATGATTTAATAAATGAATTAGACAAAATCAATCGATCCATATTTTTTTTTACTATGTTTGTAATGGATATGTTTCTTTTATAACATGATTATATTTTCATCTTTAAACTACGATGCGATATTCTACTTCATTTATTACATTACAATATTTATTGTTAGGAATGATTTAATAAATGAATTAGACTGAATCAATGGATCCATAGTTTTTATACTACGTTTGTAATGGATACGTTTCTTTTATAATGTGATTATATTTTCATCTTTAAACTATGATGCCATATTCTAATTCATTTATTACATTACAATATTTACTGTTAGGAATGATTTAATAAATGAATTAGAACAAATCGATTGATCCATTTTTTTTTATACTATGTTTGTATTGGATAAATTTAATTTATAATGTGATTATATTTTCATCTTTAAACTATGATGCCATTTTCTACTTAATTTATTACATTACAATATTTATTGTTAGGAATGATTTAACAAATGAATTAGACCGAATCAATCGATCCATATTTTTTGTACTACGTTTGAAATGGATATGTTTCTTTTATAACGTGATTATATTTTCATCTTTAAACTATGATGCCATATTCTACATTATTTATTACATTACAATATTTATTGTTAGGAATGATTTAATAAATGAATTTGACCGAATCAATTGATCCATTTTTTTTTTTACTATGTTTCTAATGGATACATTTATTTTATATCATGATTATATTTTCATCTTTAAACTATGATGCCATATTCTACTTCATTTATTACATTATAATGTTTATTGTTCGGAATGATTTAATAAATGAATTCGACCGAATCAATTGATCCATTTGTTTTTTATACTATGTTTCTAATGGATACGTTTATTTTATATCTTGATTATATTTTCATCATTACAATATGATGCTATATTCTACTTCATTTATTACATTACAATGTTTGTTGTTAGGAAAGATTTAATAAATGAATTTGATCGAATCAATCGATCCTTATTTTTTATACTATGTTTGTAATGGATAATTTTTTTTTTATATTTTTTTTTTATATATATTGGGATTTTATTTTCAACTTTAAACTATGATGGCATATTCTACTTCATTTATTAAATTACAATATTTATTGGTAGGAATGATTTAATAAATGAGTTAGACCGAATCAATTGATCCGTTTTTTTTATACTATGTTTGTATTGGATACGTTTCTTTTATAACGTGATTGTATTTTCATCTTTACACTATGATGCCATATTCTACTTCATTTATTACATTACAGTAGTTATTGTTAGGAATGATTTAATAAATGAATTTGACCGAATCAATCAATCAATATTTTTTATACTACGTTTGTAATGGATGCCTTTTTTTTATAACGTGATTATATTTTCATCTTTAAACTATGATGCTATATTCTACTTCATTTATTACATTACAGTGTTTATTGTTAGGAATGATTTAATAAAAGAATTTGACCATATCAATCGATCCATTTTTTTTCATACTATGTTTCTAATGGATACTTTTATTTTATATCGTGATTATATTCTCATCGTTACACTCTGATGTGATATTCTATATAATTTATTACATCACAGTGTTTATTGTTAGGAATGATTTTATAAATGAATTCGACCAAATCAATCAATCCAGTTTTTTTGATACTATGTTTCTAATGAATACGATTATTTTATATCATGATTATATTTTCATCGTTACACTATGATGCCATATTCTACTTCATTTATTACATTACAATATTTGTTGTAAGGAATGGTTTAATAAATGAATTCAATTGAATTAGTTGATCCATTTTTTTTATACTATATTTTTAATAGATACATTTATTTTATATCATGATTATTGAAAGTTCAAAAACGTGTAAAAACACTTTTGGACGTTTAGACCCCCAAATTACAACTTAATCAATTCAAGTAATATGTCAAACAACTAGTATGTGGAAACTTAACATATGCTATCATACGAAATTGATTAAATACTATCTAAGCCATAACAGATTAAAATCCACAGCAGATAAATAAAAGGCAAAGATAGAGAGAAAGGAAGATGCAAACACAAAGACAACACGCGATGTGTTATCGAAGAGGAAACCGAAGCCCTCGGCGTAAAACCTCTCCGCTGCCCTCCAAGCGGTAATCAATCCACTAGAAAATACAGTTGGGATACAAGAACAGCAATAGACCCTCCAAGCCTAATCTACCCAGTGCACCTAAACCCTCCAAGTTTCTTGCTCCAACGAGGTTGCGCCGAACCTTTTTCTTTTCTAGCTTCCCGGATTCCGCTACTAGACCGTAGCATCAACCAATGAAGATTGGTTCCTTCCTAACTGCTTCCCAGAAATCCAAACAGCAGTCTCACAATGATGATGATGGTGAGAACCTAGTTTGGTATAATGCCTCTCAAGGATTTGACAATGGAAAGGAAGAGAGTTGAGGAATTTGAAGAGTCTCTAAGGTATAGATTGTGTGTGAATCAATCTTGTTTTTCTTTAGGGTTTCTCTCTCAAAATTCTCTCTAGAAGCTCTCTTTCAATCGTGAGTAATAGGGGTATTTATACTGGAGTGGGAGAGGAATGTGAAACGTCAGGTTTTACAAAACAGGGGTGGCTCGCGGCTTGACCTCGCGGCTTGACTAAGTCGCGAGATCCAGTCGCGAGATAACCGTTTGGCCAGTTGTCCTGTTTTATCCTGTAGTGCTCCAACTAGCATGACTGTTCATCTTCCAGCATGCTTGGCACGTGTGCTGCTTCTAGCGGCTTGTAGTCGCGAGTCACCCGCGAGTCCCAGCCGCGAGTCTCTGTTTTCTTGCACACTCTTGAGCAAACTTCACTCTATCTCACTCACTACCCTTACATCAAACCCACCTAAATACAGGGTTACTAAATGCTGAATTACAAGCAAATTTGGCACGGAATAAAGCCAATTAGATGGTTGAATAAATTCAACCTTACAATCTCCCCCTTTGGCTATTCCGTGACAAAACCCTAAAACAGACTCTAGACTTAACATGTGAGTTGAGAACAGTTGAACAAAACTCACTCACACCTAACTCTAGAAGTTGTGAAGCACTTGAATCATATGAACATAATACTCCTGAAACACAACAATACACCATGATCATTGTAAGCAGAAAATTATAAAATGCATATGAAACAGGCAATATGTGATCAAGCAAAGATGGAGTTATGAAACAAACCATGGCTTGATCAACCAAGTGAACACCACAAGGTAGTGATCACAGTGCTCATTCACACTTGGAATGAACACAAGGACATACAAGTTAACAAGCACAAGGCAAGACACTTGTATGTTCAACACTCAACCAATGCATAACACACAAGGTATATGCATCTAGGAACAATCTTACAAGGGCACAAGAGTGACAGTACATAAACCAAAATGCAGAACATTTAGATTAAAGTACTGATTTCAACATAGCATAAAGGCTGCACTAGGCAAGGTACAAACCATAAAGCCTACAAACTATGCATAAAACATAAACCCTAAAAGCTTACAAAAGCACATGGGTACAAAACACAAAACATTTTGAATAACATCATCAAAATATATTAAAGTTTAAACCAAGAGTATGAGTAAACAGTTAGAAACAACTATACACCAAAACATAGTGTATCACTCCCATAAAAACATTAAATAGTCCAACAAATATAAATCTAAAACCATAAGTTTAGAGGATAAGAAAAAAACTAAAATCAAAAGTATGTGTGTGTGTGTGTGTACTCCCCCTATCACTATACACACTTCCCTTTGAAACTTCCTCTCCCCCTTGCTGAATGCTCTCTCCCTTTTTGTCACGAATAGCTAAAAGCTCTCGTCCAACTTTCGTTGAATATCATCTAGCTGATTCTCCATAGTCTCGAGACGCATTTGGACATGGTTGTTTGTGGAGTAGAAAAGCGCCACAAGCTCATCAACACGTTTCTGAATATGCTCAAGCATACTACTTACTCTATCAGTATGAGGAGCAGTCTGTGCTTGCGGAATATTACCCGGAGAAGCTTCAAGAACATCACGTGATGTCGATGTGGTATGTGCAGGAGTTTCTGATTCAGGGGCAGATGGAGTTACCGGAGAGATGTGAGCACTCCTTGGTGATTTAGAGGAGTGACTTCTGCTGGCTTGAAGAGTGAACATGGAGATGGGACGCTGACGAGTCAACATTTTTCCATCTGTAGGAGGAATAATGCCTTCACGAAGAATGAGCTTCATGATGAGACTGCAAAATGGAATAATTCCTCGAGCTGTAGTTCTACACGCGGTCTTCCTCAAGGTGTAGTATATGTGAGCACATATATCAATGGGGGCTCCTGTAATAAGGTCACAAAGGAATAGAGCTCTCCCAAGATTGATGAATGTAGTGTTGGACAGTGGGTAGAGATTAGTGAACATGATCAACTTCAGTGTGGTCAGCTCAGGTGCAAACTTTGCGGTGCTGATGGATGTTCCAGCACTGGATACTTCATGATCGGATCCTAGGATTTGAAGAATTTCTCCAACTTCTGGAGTTCGTTCATCATAAGGAGTTAGATTTACATTCTGAGGTCTGGTGATGCCGAGAAGTTCTGCAATGGAGTCTGGGGAAACACTAAACTCAGTTCCTCTGACCCAGAAAATGAGTTGAACTCCAAGATCAGTTGCATTGGAGAAGCATTCTTTGACCAGCTCATCCATTGGATCATCAAAGTTCCCGAACAAGTTTGCCCAATCTCGATTCTCAAAGATACGAGGGATAAAAGTAGTCCCTAAGGTGTTAAACTCTACCACCCGTTCCACTTTAGTTGTTGACTTGTCAAAAACGTTTGAGTAGGCATGTGAGTTAAGCGGAAGTCTGAACCTATCCTCATTGGGGTCTTGAGAAGCCTGAGATGATAGTCGAGTCCTTTTGGCAACTGGTGTTGCTGGTTCGTCAGCAACAATGTCTTTACCCCTGGAAGATCGACGAGACATCTGCAAGAGAACAGGCCCACAGCAAAGAACCAAACAACAATACCACACAAGATAAATGTCAACAAGATTCAGTGTAAACAAAATCTCAATATTTAAACACAAATTGGAGATATTGCAGTCCCAACCAAACTACCAACAGTACACAGGAGCACAAAATGATAGGTGCAGCAATATGGTGATAGTGCACAAAGACATAGATGGACAAAACAACTAACAACTGTCAATGAGACAGGTTATCAAGACCATGATATGCAAACAGATACAGCATTCGAACATTTAGAGCAGATAACATAAAACACTCCACCAGAGATATGAGCAAGGAAAAATATTTCAACCTGAAGAACCCAAACATTCATACTAGAGCACATGGATGAGAGACATACATTATGTTATCATAAACACTCAGTAAACAATACCGAACACCAACATCAATACTTAAGCAAGTGAAATGAGTAAGTCAAAAAGACACCAAACCCATTTAAGAAAAGATTTTCAGACTCAATAATAGGCAAATATCAGAACAATGAAAATCACATTGTGACCGCTCAACATGAAAACAGATGAGAACAATATCGAACAAGACACGCCATACCCATTATACAAGATATAAGTATTTTGAACATAATATCAAACCAAACAGTAGCAAAAATATCCAGGAAAAGGGAAAATGAGATAGAGAAAGAAAAAACCCATACCTTTTCTTGATGATTTGGATAAGAAATGAAGCACCAATGAGGTTTGAAAATGGATTCACAGAGTGTTTGGAAAGGAGAAAGTTTAAAGAGAAGATGAACAGTCACAAAAGTTCGAGGGAAAAACTGAAAAAGGTTTAAAAACTGCTCCTGTTTCTGCCAAACACGCGATTTTCGCGACTTGATTAAGTCGCCACACAGTCGCCAGCTCAAGCCGCCAAAGCACTCAAGAACAAAAATTTGAAAAATTTTTCTAAGTGTTTTTCGCGACTGGAAGGTCTACCCGCGAGTGAGTCGCGAGCTGAGCCGCGAAAATCTCTGAGTGAACCTCGCGACTAGACCTTCCACACGCGAACAAGTCGCCAAAAATGACCAGCGAAGATGCGACTGAGGCTCGCGACTTGACATACCCGCGACTGAGCCGCCAAAACAGGGCAAAAACTGGATTTTTGAAATTTTCAGATTTTTCAAACAAAATACTTTCCAAAAACACCTAAAATACTCAAAAATCTTTTTGTGCTTGAATTAACACAGATAGAGCATGTGAAAACATATTTCATCAAGTACAATCACACAAATGAATATGGCATTTATTGAACATAAACTTGTGTGTTGTGTGTGGATATCAACAATGAGATAGTCCTTCGTCTAATGTGAAGTTTCAATGATCAATTCAACCAAGGCATACACAATTAGCACTTGTAAGGTTGAATTTATTCAACCATCTTATTGGCTTTATTCCGTACCAAATTTGCTTGTAATTCAGCATTTAGTAACCCTGTATTTAGGTGGGTTTGATGTAAGGGTAGTGAGTGAGATAGAGTGAAGTTTGCTCAAGAGTGTGCAAGAAAACAGAGTGTCGCGGCTGGGTCTCGCGGGTGACTCGCGACTTCAAGCCGCCAAAAGCAACCTCACGTGCCAAGCATGCTGGAAGGTGAACAATCTGCTAGCTGGAGCACTACAGGACAAAACAGGACAACTGGCCATACGGTTATCTCGCGACTGGATCTCGCGACTTAGTCAAGCCGCGAGGTCAAGCCGCGAGCCACCCCTGTTTTGTAGAATTCTGACGTTTCACATTCCTCTCCACTCCAGTATAAATACCCCTATTACCCACGATTGAAAGAGAGCTTCCAGAGAGAATTTTGAGAGAGAAACCCTAAAGAAAAACCAGATTGTTTCACCCACAATCTCTACCTTAGAATCTCTTCAAATTCCTCAACTCTCTTCCTCTCCATTGTTAAATCCTTGAGAGGCATTATACCAAACCAGGTTCTCACCATCATCATCATTGTGAGTCTGTTGTTTGGATTTCTGGGAAGCAGTTAGGAAGGAACCAATCTTCATTGGTTGATGCTACGGTCTAGTAGCGGAATCCGGAAAGCTAGAAAAGAAAAAGGTTCGGCGCAACCTCGTTGGAGCAAGAAGCTTGGAGGGCTTAGGTGCACTGGGTAGATTAGGCTTGGAGGGTCTATTGCTGTCCTTGTATCCCAACTATATTTTCTAGTGGATTGATTACCGCTTGGAGGGCGGCGGAGAGGTTTTTCGCCGAGGACTTCGGTTTCCTCTTCGATAACACATCGCGTGTTGTCTTTGTGTTTGCATCTTCCTTCCTCTATCTTTGCCTTTAAATTATCTGCTGTGGATTTTATTTTGTTATGGTTTAGATAGTATTTAATCAATTTCGTATGATAGCATATGTTAAGTTTCCGCACACTAGTTGTTTGACATATTGCTTGAATTGATTAAGTTGTTATTTGGGGGTCTAAACGTTCAAAGGTGTTTTTACACGTTTTTGAACTTTCAATTGGTATCAGAGCGGGTACACTTGTTGTGGTTTAAATACCTAAGTGTGATCCTTGACCCCTTGTGTTTATTTGCCATGGATTGTGCTTTGTATGACTCTTTGCATGATTTGGTTGGTGATGAATGTAACATGCCACATGTTTGTAAAAATGCCTCTATGAGTATTAATCCTCATAAGTGTGATGACATGTTATTTGAATCCATGGGTGTTGTTGACAAACTCTTGAAGAAAAATGCTAAGAAGTTTCAAAAGAATTTGAGCAAGTTATTTTGTGAAAAGGATGATTTGATTGCTAAGCTCAATGAATCCAACAAATTGGTTGAGAAATATAAAAAACTTGCTAAAATTTCTCTTGAAAAGCTGAAAGAGTTTGAATGTTTGAATATGGACTTGGATGATAAACTTGTTTTGTCTAACAAACTTGTTGATGATCTTAAATGTGAAAATGAATCTCTTAAGATGCATGCCAAGTATTTGATTGCTGAACCCATTGATAAAATGGATGATAATATGTGTTGCAATTATGTTGTGGTACCTGATCTTGTGCCTAATGTGTATTCTACCTCTAAGGACAAATCAGTGTACGTTCCTCCACACAAAAGAAATCAAAATGTGGAGAGAAAGACTGTTAAGTCACAGCCTCTATTTAGGTCTCAGCCTAAGGTTTTGGATGGATCTAAGTTTGTTCCAACTTGCCACCATTGTGGTGTGATTGGTCATATAAGACCTCAATGTCATAAGTTGAAGAGGGAACAAAATCATGTTGCTAGATCCCTTCCCAAAAAGCTTAGTAGACCTAAACACATTGTGTGTCACCATTGTGGTGCCATTGGTCATCTAAGACCCCATTGCTCTAAGTTTCAAGCTCTTAAGAGAATTAAAAGAAAAGAGAAACTTGAGCTTTTTGGAAGTTGTGCTTTGAAAGCTAAACCGGATTGGATGGAAAATGGTAAGTTGTTGAAAAAAGTGGTTAATGCTCTTACCTCCTTGTCTATGTGCATCTCCAGTTCTCATTCTTCCAACCCTCGTCTCACTTCCAATGAGACACTCATTCCAAACAATCATTCCGTTTGGATGAGGAAGGGTTCCTATAATTGAGCTTGTGCTCTTTTTGGTCCTTGATCTAATTCTTTCGATCTTTGTAGGACTCTTCATGCATTAAATGTCATTTCATCATGCATTTTGTGCATCTTGCATTTATTTGTATGCATTGTTTTGTTCTTGATCTTACTTTTATGTTTCTGTTTTGTGTGAGTAAAAATCCAAAACCACATAAAAAGTGAAAAATTCAAAAAGTTTGATCATATTTGTTTGAACACATATCACATGTGAGTTTGGCCTTGTACCTTTGTACAAATGGCTTTGTGCATTTACGAGCTTAGCTTGTTATTTTTGCACTTATATCTTTGTGGGAAAAATCTTGACATCTTTGTGTGATTGTTGTAAATCGATATTCAAGTTTGTCATGAATGATTAGTCAATAGTCATGTTGGTTTTGATACATGCGTAGACTTGTGCTTATATCTCTTCCCACTCTTTTATTTTTATTGCTTAAAGAGCTCAATAAATGTAAATCTCAAAATGAAAAGAGATAATGAGCTGCAAAAGCCGTCGCACATACTAGTATTCGACTAGGAAAAAGGGAAAGCGACTTATATGAAAATGTATGATGCCCAAAAAGCCAAAGGCTTGTTCATCAAATTGAAATATCAAAAATTTCAGGCCTCAATTTCAAAAATGAGATGTATTGCTCAAAATGAGTTGTATTGATTCAAAATGATCAAATGATATGAATTGTAAGAAGCCAAATGAAAAGCTTCAATCTTATGTAATCATTTTTTATTGTGTGGGAGGTCATATATGTTCATTTCTATAATTGAGATAGACCACTTGACTTAGTACTAGTTGTGTATGACTTGATTGAATTGATCATTGAAGCTTCACTCTAGACTAAGGACTATTCCACATTTGATACACACACATAACACACTTGCCTAATGTTCAATGAATGTCTTATTCATTTGTTAGATTGTACTTGTCTAAATGTGATGTGTGTGTGCTCAATCTTATATGGATTAATCCAAAAAGATTTTTGATCATTTTATATGTTTTTGGAAGTGATTTTTATCATTTTTTGTGTTTATGTTTAGTACTTACTTTGTTTTTCAATGTTTAAACATGTTCTGTTTTGAAAAACAAGTATCAGAATTTTTGGCCACTCATTTTGGCTACTTGCGCGAGCTGCCAGTAAGCTGCCAGTTTTGGCTACTCGGTTTGGCGGCTTGCAAGCCGCGAGTCTAAGCCGCGAGTTCAGACAGAGAGGTTTCGCGGCTCACTCGCGACTTGTCTCGCGACTCGCCAGTCGCGAGTCGCCTAGAATCAGCTTTTTAAAGAGCTTTTTCGTGGGAAACTTGTTTTAAACCTCTCTCATCCTCTCTAAAACCCCTCTTTCAATATTTTTACATCAAAACCCAACAAATTTGAATGGTTTTTCAATCCATTAACATCTCTAAGGTAATTATAAACTCTTTTCATTGATTTTGATCCTTAGATTATGTTTTGGAGAGTTTTGTACTCTTAGTTGGGATTTTCATCATAGGGGTTGGGAAAACTTATTTTTTTTGTCAATTTTCTTCATGGGATTGGTTTCTTTTGTTGATATGCATTGGATGTTGGCCCCTTGTGGCAGAAAGAACATGTATTAAGGGTGGATTTCTTGATGTTCATGCATTGTTTCACATTTTTGTTCATAGTGTGCATGCTAGGTGTTTGATAAAATGCCTCTTAGACATTTTCTCACTTGTTTGGACTCCGATGAGTACCAAACTTTGGGGTTTCTCATGTTTCCTCATTAGGAACATGTTTGGTTCATTGGTTGTGTATTTAACACACCTTGCCCCACATGTGCATTTTTCATGCATTGGTCATGCATTGCACTTAGCCACCTCTGGCACACACCTCTGCTACCCTTGTCATGCATTGGTCTATACCTTGCTTCTTCATCCTAGCATGTCATATCTGTCTTATGCTTTGTAGCATTTTACTTTGTCATGGGTTTGAGCTTCATTTTCTCATTCATCTTGCACCCCTCATGCATCATTAGCATTGTTGATACCTTCATCTCTTGCCCTTGTTTCTTCTTGACCCTTTGTCTATTCCTGACAAAAAGGGGGAGAGTATACTCTAGAGAATGTTTCGGAGTATTTTGTCATTTCTATATGACTCTTGTGCACATCCTTAGGGGGAAAAATTTTATTTCTCATGCACATTTGTAGGGGGAGAGATATTCCATAGGGGAGATGCATATACCAAGGGGGAGAAGACATTGTGTTAACTAGAAAACCTTGTTCTGTTTGTTTTCTTGTTGGCTTTATGGTGCTTTGAGTTATGTTTTGTGGTTTCGCATCATGTTTTTGTTTTGGACATGCATACTTCCTTATGCTATTATGCTTCATTGAATGCATGTTCGAATGATCAATTGATTTGCTATGTGATCATTGTAGTCATTTCTATATGACTGCTTAGGTGTTTGATCAAGTTGCTCATATGTTTTACATCATGTTTACTTGATCGCAATTTGCTTGTTACATTATACTTGTCCTTTTATTACTTGCTTTACCTTGAGGGTCTAATGTGTTTTGTGCAAGTGTTTCAGGTTATAAGTATATATGCTCCAAGTGCATCACAGCTTCTCATCACTTTGAAAAGGAGAAACTTTATGCACTTTTAGTTTATATTGTTTAAGTTTTTATTCAATATAATGTGTTTTGTACCCATGTGCTTATGTAAGCTTTTAGGGTTTATGTCTTTTGTATAGTTTGTAGGCTTTATGGTTTGTACCTTGCCTAGTGCAGCCTTTATACTATGTTGAAATCAGTACTTTAATCTAAATGTTATGCATTTTGGTTTATGTACTGTCACTCTTGTGCCCTTGTAGGATTGTTCCTAGATGCATATGCCTTGTGTGATATGCATTGGTTGAGTGTTGTGCATACAAGTGTCTTGCCTTGTGCTTGTTAACTTGTATGTTCTTGTGTTCATTCCAAGTGTGAATGAGCACTGTGATCACTACCTTGTGGTGTTCACTTGGTTGATCAAGCCATGGTTTGTTTCATAACTCCATCTTTGCTTGATCACTTATTGCCTGTTTCATATGCATTTTATAATTTTCTGCTTACAATGATCATGGTGTATTGTTGTGTTTCAGGAGTATTATGTTCATATGATTCAAGTGCTTCACAGCTTCTAGAGTTAGGTGTGAGTGAGTTTTGTTCAACTGTTCCCAACTCACATATTAAGTCTAGAGTCTGTTTTAGGGTTTTGTCACGGAATAGCCAAAGGGGGAGATTGTAAGGTTGAATTTATTCAACCATCTATTGGCTTTATTCCGTGCCAAATTTGCTTGTAATTCAGCATTTAGTAACCCTGTATTTAGGTGGGTTTGATGTAAGGGTAGTGAGTGAGATAGAGTGAAGTTTGCTCAAGAGTGTGCAAGAAAACAGAGTGTCGCGGCTGGGTCTCGCGGGTGACTCGCGGCTTCAAGCCGCCAGAAGCAACCTCACGTGCCAAGCATGCTGGAAGGTGAACAGTCTGCTAGCTGGAGCACTACAGGACAAAACAGGACAACTGGCCATACGGTTATCTCGCGACTGGATCTCGCGACTTAGTCAAGCCGCGAGTCAAGCCGCGAGCCACCCCTGTTTTGTAGAATTCTGACGTTTCACATTCCTCTCCACTCCAGTATAAATACCCCTATTACCCACGATTGAAAGAGAGCTTCCAGAGAGAATTTTGAGAGAGAAACCCTAAAGAAAAACCAGATTGTTTCACCCACAATCTCTACCTTAGAATCTCTTCAAATTCCTCAACTCTCTTCCTCTCCATTGTCAAATCCTTGAGAGGCATTATACCAAACCAGGTTCTCACCATCATCATCATTGTGAGTCTGTTGTTTGGATTTCTGGGAAGCAGTTAGGAAGGAACCAATCTTCATTGGTTGATGCTACGGTCTAGTAGCGGAATCCGGAAAGCTAGAAAAGAAAAAGGTTCGGCGCAACCTCGTTGGAGCAAGAAGCTTGGAGGGCTTAGGTGCACTGGGTAGATTAGGCTTGGAGGGTCTATTGCTGTCCTTGTATCCCAACTATATTTTCTAGTGGATTGATTACCGCTTGGAGGGCGGCGGAGAGGTTTTTCGCCGAGGACTTCGGTTTCCTCTTCGATAACACATCGCGTGTTGTCTTTGTGTTTGCATCTTCCTTCCTCTATCTTTGCCTTTAAATTATCTGCTGTGGATTTTATTTTGTTATGGCTTAGATAGTATTTAATCAATTTCGTATGATAGCATATGTTAAGTTTCCGCACACTAGTTGTTTGACATATTACTTGAATTGATTAAGTTGTTATTTGGGGGTCTAAACGTTCAAAGGTGTTTTTACACGTTTTTGAACTTTCAGCACTAGATCATGTGACCCATCTCAATTATAGAAATATGTATATATGACTTCCCACAAAACTTGATAACATGATTTTGGAGCTTTACATTTGACTCCACTTTCAATCATAACATTCGATCTTTTTGATCTTTTGAGTCAATCACCTCTTATTGTGAGAGTGATATTTGACATTTCACTTTAATGAACAAGCCTTTGGCTTTTTGAATAAACATTTTCTTTAATATAAAGTCGCTTACCCTTTTTCCTAGTCAAATACTAGAATGTGCGACAGGCTTTTGCAGCTCAATATCTCTTTTTATTTTGAGATTTACATTTGGTGAGCTCTTTTAGCAAAACAAAAATAAAGAGTGGGAAGATATATAGACACAAGTCTATGCATGTCTCAAGATCAACATAACCATTCACTAATCATTCATGACAAGTTTGAAGATCTATTTACAACAATCACATAGATTTCAAGATTTTTCCCACATAGATATGAGTGCAAAGAAACAAGCAATGCTCGAAAATGCACAAAGCCATTAGCACAAAGGTACAAGGCAAAACAAGTTTTGAGACAAAAACTCAACAATGTCAATCAAGCTTTTTGATTTTCTAATTTTTATGTGATTTTTGGATTTTTGACACAAGAAACAAAAAGATTGATACGACAAAATTAAAGATATTCACAAGTAGACAAGCAAACAATCAACAGCAAAAATAGCAAGCAAAACAAACAAACATAGTCACAAAGCATAGGAAGTATTAATGCATGGACATGTTGTAATGCTTATGCATGAGTACCCTTTTCCACCCACACGTCACTTACGTTTGGGGTGATTTCCTTATAGGATTGGGTACGAGAGTTAGGGCTTTCAAACCTTCGTGAGAAGCTTTCCAAGCAGTTGGTGAATGCACCAATCATCTTCATCACGTTCATCATTCCGGGATCACCATTCTGATCTCTAGATTGATCTCCAGCCTAAATTCTTCTATCATTTCTAGGTCCTCCTGACCTTTGAGGAGTTGCACTATTCTTTGCTCTCAGCTTTTGGCAATTTGGTCGAGTATGCCCTTGAAGTCCGTAATAGTGGCACACATAAGTTCCCTAGGACCTCTTTATGGTCGAGGACGTGACTTGGCACGAGATTCAGACCTGCCCACAGACTGATTACGAGGATTTAACATCCGTTGGTTCACCAAATTCTTCTTCTCCTTCACCTCGAGCTTCTCACCAGTAAGGTTAGTTACAACTGGATCTTTAGCCTTTACAAACTTCACTTCTTTATTGACATTTCCAGACGAACTACCTCCTCCGGTATATCCCAATCCGGATTTATCTGAAAAGCTCTTTTGAGATGAGATAACATCATCTAGCTTCTTGGTGGTGACCCTCTCTACTCTAGCATTTGCTTGCACAACCTCACTCTCAAGAAATCTTACTTTTGTGTAAGTTTCGGACAACTCACCATTCAGTGTTTCTATCTCACATTTGGCCTCCCTGTATCGGATTAGGAGACTTTTGTAGTCCTCCTCAACCTTCTTCATTTTTCTCACAGCAGCCTTGGCCACCCTTGTGTACTCCCCTGACTTCTCCAAGAGTGAGTTGTAATTCTCCTGAAGATTTGCTGTGCTTCTATCTTCTTCAGCATCCGATTCTTCAACAATTCCTAGTGATTCATCATCACTATGTTCTCCAAGGTCTCGTGCAAGCAGATTCAACTCATCTGAAGACTCAACATGAGCAATAGTCATAAAAGCCGAATAGTTTCCCTCTCCATCACAGCTCTCTTCAGATTCTGAGTCAGACGAATCCGAGTCACTTAAGGTCGTGGCATACACTTTACCTTTCGATTTCAAATAATTCGGACATTCCTTCTTAAAGTGTCCATGCCCGTTACATTCGAAACAAGTGACACCTTGTGTAGGTTGGGATTCTTTTCCATCTTTCCTTTTGAGTTCCCTTTTCTCCCTTCCAGAACTTTGAAATTTTCTTTTATCATCAAATTTGCCATTATTTTTGAATTTCAAAAACTTTTTGAAATTTTTGACAAGGTATGCAACATCTTTGTCAACCACATCTTCTCCCGATGAGTCTTGATCTTCCACCTTCTCATTAATGGTCTTTAGAGCAAGAGATTTACTCTTCCGTTGATTGGGCAGCGACATCTCATAAGTCTGCAGAGAACCAACCAGCTCTTGCACTTTGATGTCATCGAGGTCCTTGCTCTCTTCAATTGCTGTCACTTTAGCTCGAAAACTTTCCGGCAATGATCGAAGGATCTTCCTTACAATTTTCGAGTCCTCCGTTTTCTCCCCCAAGTTGAACTTGCTGACAACCACTTCCTTTAACTTCCCATAGAAAGAGTCAAAAGACTCATCCTCACTCATTTTGAGCTCCTCAAACCGAGTGGTCAGCATTTGTAACTTGGTGTCTTTCACTTTCTTTGTGCCTTCATAGGTAGTTTCCAAAATCTCCCATGCTTCTTTGGCCACGGTAATATGAGAAATCCTGTGAAATTCATCTGGAGACACACCACAGAAAATAGCATTGAGTGCTTTACTGTTAGCATTAGATGCAGCAAGTGCTGCCTTATCCCATGTGGATTTGGCTGCTTCTGGTTTGGTCCAACCAATCTCAACAGCATCCCAAACGGATTCATCAATAGAACACAGAAAAGCTCTCATGCGAACCTTCCAAAAAGCATAATTACTACCATCAAAATATGGAGGTGTATTTAGGGATTGAGACCTATCCATCTCAAAAGGGAGTCAAGGATCACACAATGGTAATGAAACCAATAGCAGTGTACCTGCTCTGATACCAATTGAAAGTTCAAAAACGTGTAAAAACACCTTTGGATGTTTAGACCCCCAAATTACAACTTAATCAATTCAAGCAATATGTCAAACAACTAGTGTGCGGAAACTTAACATATGCTATCATACGAAATTGATTAAATACTATCTAAGCCATAACAGATTAAAATCCACAGCAGATAAATAAAAGACAAAGATAGAGAGAAAGGAAGATGCAAACACAAAGACAACACGCGATGTGTTATCGAAGAGGAAACCGAAGCCCTCGGCGTAAAACCTCTCCGCCGCCCTCCAAGCGGTAATCAATCCACTAGAAAATACAGTTGGGATACAAGGACAGCAATAGACCCTCCAAGCCTAATCTACCCAGTGCACCTAAGCCCTCCAAGCTTCTTGCTCCAACGAGGTTGCGCTGAACCTTTTTCTTTTCTAACTTCCCGGATTCCGCTACTAGACTGTAGCATCAACCAATGAAGATTGGTTCCTTCCTAACTGCTTCCCAGAAATCCAAACAGCAGTCTCACAATGATGATGATGGTGAGAATCTGGTTTGGTATAATGCCTCTCAAGGATTTGACAATGGAGAGGAAGAGAGTTGAGGAATTTGAAGAGTCTCTAAGGTATAGATTGTGTGTGAATCAATTTTGTTTTTCTTTAGGGTTTTTCTCTCAAAATTCTCTCTGGAAGCTCTCTTTCAATCGTGGGTAATAGGGGTATTTATACTGGAGTGGGAGAGGAATGTGAAACGTCAGGTTTTACAAAACAGGGGTGGTTCGCGGCTTGACCTCGCGGCTTGACTAAGTCGCGAGATCCAGTCGCGAGATAACCGTATGGCCAGTTGTCCTGTTTTGTCCTGTAGTGCTCCAGCTAGCATGACCGTTCATCTTCCAGCATGCTTGGCACGTGTGCTGCTTCTGGCGGCTTGTAGCCGCGAGTCACCCGCGAGTCCCAGCCGCGAGTCTCTGTTTTCTTGCACACTCTTGAGCAAACTTCACTCTATCTCACTCACTACCCTTACATCAAACCCACCTAAATACAGGGTTACTAAATGCTGAATTACAAGCAAATTTGGCACAGAATAAAGCCAATTAGATGGTTGAATAAATTCAACCTTACAATTATATTTTCATCGTCACACTATGATGCCATATTCTACTTCATTTATTATATTACAATATTTATTGTTAGGAATGATTTAATAAATGAATTCGGCCGAATCATTCGATCCATTTTTTTTATACTATGTTTCTAATGGGTACGTTTATTTTATATCATGATTATATTTTAATCATTACATTGTGATACCATTTTGAATTCATTTATAACAGGAATTTCCAGTTTTAGATCTTCCAATAATAAGTCCTTGCGTATGGCTGATTATTGTTGATGTGTCATATGTTCTTGTAGGGAGATCGGGGTGCAGTAAACTTGCGGATGAAAGGATGCTCGGACTATGACAAACTAAAGCAGTAATTTGCCCCGAGTATTGCAACTGGGCATCTTCAGATATGTTCAATCATACCTGCCTTGACTAGCAACGAAGAGTGTGCCCTGGAGGAAGAGCTTGCTAATGATGGTGCTGCCACCCATGTTGATGATGATTGTTACACTCCCAACTTGGAGAGTATACCTCAGTTTGTGGAGGAAACTGGAGTTGATGACAAAACCCAAGCTGCTAGCAAATGTCCCATGCAAGATGCAAATGCCAAGGGTAAGAAGGCGTTGAAGAAAGCAGACAAAGTAAGTGAGATGACTGTGGCCCTAAAGGAGTACACCTCAATGACAAGGGAGAGGTATAGCGGTAAGAAGGGCAAGCCCAATGGCACCTCTGAAGGATTCGCTTAGTCTGCATCTAAAGGTGATTCTTGTTCTCTAGGGAAAGCTGTTGTTGTGCTTAATCAATAAGAGGACCTAGGGAATAAGGCATATGTCAAAATCTCAAAGGCTCTCTAGCAAAAGGATAATAGGGTGGTGTTTATGGGCATGTCGGAGCATAGGAGGAAGGCATGGATGGATGATATTGTCAACTCGGAGGATTGAGTCATGTTACTTAATTTATTATATTGTAGTCATAGTATATGTATTTCTCTTTCTAGGTGTAGACATTATAGCAATGTGGTGGTGAAGTGTGTGGTCTTTTATTATGTTCTAAACTATAAATTATTATGGGTTTGCTTTTTTTTTTTTTAGCTTCACAGTAATGCTATGTTGAATTGGTTGCGGTTTTTTTTTTCTTTATTCTAGATATAATGGGATGCTACATTGAACAACTCGCAGTTTTTATATTGTTAGATATAATGGGATGCTATGTTGATTAGTTTGTGGGTTTTTTTCGATGTTGGATATAATGGGATGCTATGTTGAATGGGTGGCATTTTTATTTTTATTTTTGAATACGATGCTCTATTGAATAATTTGATTTTTTTTTTTTTGGAATTTGGATATAATGACATGCTACGCTGAATAGGTTGCATTCTTTTTTATAGTGTTTTAGTAGGATGCTATTTTGAATAATTTGATGTGATTATTGGGAAGCGTTATGAGGATTTCTCATAAGCATGGTTAAATAATATAGATGGCACACAGATTGATGTGAACTTTGTTGAGTTGAGTTATTTCTGTTTTTTTAATGCATACATCACATACTTGAAGAGTGTTACTGCAATGTGTAGGTGACAATGGCGTCAGGGGCTGAATGGTTAGATGCATTCCTGCATTATGACTTTGACGATTCATACTTCGACGACGTTAATGTGGATGCTCCCTCTGGATTTACTGACGAAGAGAACTCAGATTCAAAGTGTGATAGCAAAGATGAAGCAGAGTGTGATAGTGAAGATGAAGCAGAATTTGATTTTGTGAATCCTATAGTCAGGGAGATGTTTGCCTATATGCAACAATAATATGATAAATAGCCCATACATACAAGTGTCTTGACGGGGAATGGATACATGGAAGAACTGGAAGAAGGTAATCCTAAGAAGTGTTCTGAGCTGTTTCACATGACACGCCAATTGCTGCTTCATTTAGTGGATGAATTGCATGGCTATGGTTATTTGATAGATAGGCAGGGTGATGTAGCTTGCACACAGGCAGTAGCCATGTTTTTGTACATAATTGGTTACAACACCCAAATGAGATGTGTTGCAAACAGGTTTCAACACTCAACTAAAATGATCTTACACCACTTCCGCAAGGTGTTGCGAGTTGTTCACTCATATGCAAAACACCTGATTAAACTGGATTCAAATGTAGATGGCCTCCTTAAACATCTTCAAGTGAACAAGTACTGGCCATGGTTCAAGGTAATATTATTCCTTTACTTAGTACTGAGTTAGGTCCAAACTTAATTATCTATGTAGATGATATTGTTGATGTGTCTTAGGACAATTGATGGCACCCAGGTCAGTGCTCAGCTCCCTTCAAACGAGACGCAAGCGTATAGGAGCCACAAGTCTACCGTAATCACAAATGTATTGTGTGTGTGTAACATGTATATGCAGTTCACTTATGTTCATGCTGGGTGGGAGGATAGTGCTAATGACTCGTGGGTGTCGGATGAAGTGATTAGTGACCTGAAGCATTTAGTGACCTGAAGCATGGATTCCCATGGCCACCAACAGGTGTCATAATTGCATTTGTATTTGAGTAAATTATTTGTACTAGTTATGATTATTGTTACGAATACCACAACATATATTTTTGGTTACGTATAGGGTCATACTACTTGGTGGATTCGGACTTCCCTATTGGCACTGGTTTCCTTCCACCGCACAAGTTAACTAGGTACCATGCTCAAGAGTTCCGTTCAAGCAATAAACAACCATCAACAAAGAAAGAGTTGTACAACTATAGGCACTCCTCGTTGCGGATGGTTATTGAGCGATTGTTTGGAGTGCTGAAGTCTCGTTTCCCTATTCTCAATTTAATGCCAAACTTCAAGCGTAGTAGGCAGCGTTATGTGATTGTTGCATGCTGTGCTCTTCACAATTTCATACGCATGAATAACCAGGGTGATGAACTCTTCCACACTTAGGCACTAACACGGGTTGAAGGAACTTCCAACAATGGCCTCCCCAACCATAACACCAAAGCATCTAGTAGTACTGCAACCCAAAGGCATGTACTAGAAATGTCAGAGGTAGCGAAAAGACTAATGACCCAGTTTAGGGATGACATCACTGATGCTATGTGGCCTGATTACGTGGCCCACTGGCATTGATTGACCACATTTTTATTTTGTAAGGAATTTATCTTTGGTAATGTTGTATGGAATTTATCATAGGAATGTTGCAGCGTTAGTTCAACTATTTCGAAACCTTCACTCATAGGAGGATTATGTTGTATGGAATTTATCTTAGGTAATGTTGTATGGAATTTATCATAGGAAATGTCGCAGCATTAGTTCAACTATTTCGGAACCTTTACTCATTAGAGGATTATGTTGTATGGAATTTATAATATGAAATGTTGCAACTTTACTTATTTTCATTTTGGAACCTACATATTATGGAGGACTATATTGGACTGAAGTTATGTACAGAAATGTTGCACCGTTTCTTCAAATATAAACGAAGCCTAAATGCAAAGGAGGATTATGTTGTATGGTATTTATCTCTTGAATATCGTCCTAAGTCATTTCATAGATTTTGGAACCTAACATTTAGGTTGGTGCAGCAGATTATATAAATGATTCAGGCAATGAGCAAAAGTTCTGTCCTTACAAAACACCTGAATATGTACCAACAAACACAACAACAAAACGAAGCATTGCAAGTTGCATCAACAGAAAACATGTCCAGCAACAAATAATAAGGCTTACATATGTTTGTTGATATAAATATACAACCCAAGTAGTAATCAAAGCAATCCTAAACTTGTGCACTTTCTCCTCATCACTTAGGACTGTGACTTTTTACTTCAGAGCTCTGCGCTTGGCTAAGCATTCCCTTTCTAATGCTTCTGTTTCCATTCGTTGTGCATTGTCCCTCTCATTTTTGGTAGCTTCTGTCTCAGTTGCCAATCTTGACCACCTTTTCCGCACATTTGGGGCTGTTGCACATCCTCGAGGTCATGTGTACTTTTCCAACCACCTAAAGAACTTACTGATGGAAATATGCATGTACGCAGCGGAAAATTAATAGATCTACTTCATTCGCAATTGATAACATGCACTATGTAAATTTCAGAATACAAGAACAAAAAAGTGTACCTTGGTGTAATGAATTTCAAAACAAAGATTGTAAGCAATTGGGAATACTTTTAATCTTCACTCCAATTCTACTAATGCCCAAGATGTGTGATCTCTCAATCAGTAATGTGAATTTGTTCAAGAGAGAATTAGAGAGTGTCCAACACTCACATACACCATTTCATGCAAGTTGTTAGTTACAAAATTCTCTATGTTTCTCTCCTTATAATTGATTATCTAATTGGGCTAGCCTTTTGGGACTTTCCGATTGGGCTCTAGTATGTGGCTTGAAGTGGGACCAAAAGGGACTAATAAGACACTAGCTCCAATGGGTCTTGAACTTTTCTGTCAACTCTTGACAAGTCCAAAGTTACCATTAACTATATTTAATACCACTATATAAATATAGTTGCACTCTAAGCCTTATCTATAAATTATATCACAAGACTTTATTGTACATGCAACCCCTTCATAAAATATTCATAGTAATACAAAGTCATAAATGTAGACTGCCACTTTGTAGATTACTACATCTTAATCCTTGAGTACCTGGTTTAATCTTTTTAAATTATTCACCATATATTTATGAAATCCAATTTCATAAATATATACTTTAGTAATTTCTTACTAAAGTGGTTAGACCTAACTCTCTGAATAACTAAACCCATTAAACTTATCTCAAGGGAATATTTTATATCTCCGTTAAGAGACTATGAATTCCATCTTGAGAATATATATTCTATCAACACTATATGTGGCTGCCCAACATACTGAGGTTTTGACCGTTACTTTAGATCTCACTTCTGATATATCAAAGCAACCTACATTTCATGATCAGATCCATTATTCTCTCAGGATTAAGAGTTCATGTTAATATAAGTCGTGAGATTTATTATTTAATTGACAATCGTTACAAGAATAATAAATCTCACAGTGGTTTAGTTCAATATGTCTTAACTCTTAAAACATATCAACATATCAACTAGAAGTCTCCACTTCCATGATCAAGACAAATCATCGTAGTTGATATGTTATAGTCTTCACAGATGAAATGTCCAATTTTATCACCTGCTACGAACTAAAATTATTAATTTACAAAGAACTTATGACTTATATCTTCTATAACTAAATCACATACTATACATCTCATGGACTATATGATAATGTCTGAATATTCATGTTACCATTATTTTAGATAATAATAAAACAAATTTATTAAACATAATATTAAGTCATACATAATGTCATACTTAATATTACATATAGCATCAAACAATAGGATTTAAAGGGCACTAATCCCAACACTTACAAGCTTGATCGGAGTCCTGTAACAAAATTCATACCATATAGTTGACAGAGAAATTAGATAGATTAAGAAGTTCACATACAAACAACATGGACAAGAGCAAATAATTTTGATACAAACTAGCGACCAGTGTTGACATCCATCCTCCTTCCGAAATTATGGAGGGATAAAGACATCCTAAGCACACAACGGTCCATTTCGCACATATGCTGAGCAGACGTGGAGCTGTAACTATTTACGAAAGACATTGTTTCAATTGCCCTAACACAAATGACATAAATATCAACATCACTTCAAGTAAAAGTAATTTGTAAGATCATGGACTAAAATAGGGTTTATTGTCATTTCAATGTTTGTATTTGCCTTCTTAATATTGTTGAATTAACCATGGCAAACAATCATTCCCGGTTCCAACAAGAGAATAAGAGAAATCAAAGTAAAGCGAGCATGAATGTATTAGCAACATACATCAATACTACAAGAGAATAATTTGCATATTTTCAAACAAATAAGCCAACAAGACGAAAATTTATAGGGGGGAAATCTCAAGCCCCCTCATTCTATGTAAACATTCCACTATTACCAACTTTGTCCAATTAAAGAACAAAATGACCAAAAATCTTTGCCTAAAACACTCCCTAGCAAAGATCATATCACTTATTATGAAAAACGAAATATGAATATTACCATGCATGTGCTAGTTATGGGCAACAATGAAAAATATGAATACACTAACAGTTGTGCTTATACAATATAGTACCTTATTTGAGATTAGAAAGTATAATCTATGTTGCAAGGCCCAAGTATTGATTTAAAATTGAACACCTCCATTTTATTATATGCTCTAGGAATTCAGGTGAAAGCCTTAACCCTCCAAATATAAATTCTTGAACATAATCTTACCATGTGATTAAAACAGGAATGAAATATGAAAAGTTGTATCCATATTATGTTTGAAAATTCAATACATTCATCTAATAAAGGCAGCAGAAATTCCAAATATATTCATTTTTGAAAACTAAAAGGTGAACATACGCAATTCTTTAGTGAGATGGTTTTACTATGTGTCCATGTCCTACATATATTTAGTATGAGTTACAAACTAAAAATTAAAAACTTAGGAAAAAAAAAAAAGAACTGAAACTGAAGATGATTGACAATTTCATTCCCTTATCATCTTCATTATTCATTCCATACTTTTAGATCTTCACCCAACCTTTAATTTGGGTTTAAGTTGTCAGAGACATCTCCATTACTTCCAAAGCCCCAACTCCTAGATGTTTCTAAGTTCTAACAATATCCTATCCGATCATATGAATTAACTTTTTTTATACTCCCCTTAAAAAAGGAAGTTTGAATAAAACTGAATAAAGCTGTTTAGAAAGAAAGTAAGCTAGTGTACATTTTCCTTTTCTTAAGCAATCACTAAAAATTATAACATTTCTTTCCTAAAATTGCAAAACTGAAATGGGGATGGCAGATTTAGGGAAAATTACAACGCTTATTTGCAAAAATTATAACAACAATTTACTTACCCACTGCCGATCAGCCTTCAGAAGGTCGGTTCACTGGGTTCCACCGAGGTGTAGCTTGGTAATTTCGCTGGGTTCCACTTCACATGGGTTCGTTGTCAGGGACAACGAATGGAGGTGACGGACGTGGGTCCCATAGCGGCGGCGTAGTTGGGCGACGATGCTATCACTCAGGTTAACAGTGGTCAGCGGAAACGAGGTTTGAGAGCAATGGTGTGAATGGGTTTGAGGTGTTTGAGAGGGGAAAGTGAAAGGGGAAATGAGTTTGCTCTGCATAGTGAAAGAGGAAAGTGCTTGGCCTAAACAATTTTGTTCAATCCGCGGGTAACCTAACCGTGTGCACTGCACAGTGGTTAGCCTGGGGTCTCACAAAAAGGTGAGTTTTTTTGGCAAAAATCAGAACTGGGTTTAGTTGCCAACCAAAGGTGGGACAGTTTTGGAAATTTTTAAGTTATGAGTGATGAGTGATGAGATTTGAATGGTAAGTAATGAGTTAACTATCACCCAACAACCAAACAAGGCCTAAGCAACTCACAGAAAAACAAAAATTTTGAGTAGGAAAAAGAATCATGGTTTTTTGGCCTTAAAGAGTTATGAAGCGATATTATTATTACCTATTGGCTTGTGGTGTCCCGTGTGTGTTTGTTTCTGATAAATTTCTTCCCTCCCGTGCGTGCGCATAATGTTTTATTATAAATTAATATTAGTCAAGCTGAAGTTTATTGACTTTATTCCTCCAAAATATTACTAAAAGATTGGATATTTTTCCCCTAAGAAACATGGGATTTACTATATATATAAATTATATTTTCCCTCTCTCTCTCTCTCTCTCTCTCTCTCTCTCTCTCACATGAAAAACATGGAACTCTACAAGTACTAAAGAATGTATTTAAGACAAAATTCTTTTTTCTTTGCAAGTTGGAAGCTACTGCAGCGGCCGCCTCAAACTTCCTCTATTTAAGACAAAATCCTTCTTTACTACACGTGTTAAAACCTGAGAAATACAATCCATAGAGAATACCCTCTTTCACCAAGTGACAAATTGACAATATCCGACGTCTATGTAATACTTGAGGTTTATTAGAACTTAATAAATAAATAAACAAACAAACAATTTACTTAGAACTAAAAGGCCAGGGACGTGAGTTTTATATGATGTAAAAAAAAAAAAAAAAAAACAGGTGGAAATGACATTTTCGTCCCTATATTTAGCCCTGATTTCCATTTTGGTCCCTAAATTTTATTTTTATCACATTTAGTCCCTATTTCCATTTTAGTCCTTTCCGTCAGTGCCCTAATGACAAAATCCTAGGTGGCAAACGGAACTATTAAAATAATGATAATAAATTTTATTTTGGCATTAAAAAATGCCATGTCAACATCTAAATTAAAAAAATATATATTAATTTATTAATTTTTACTAAATTAAAAAATTAAAAACAGAATTAAAAACCAAAATCACATGAATTGAGATCTAAGTATGTCTTGAACAAGAACAACAAGAACACAAACTCGGATTTAAGAACAAGAACATTTTCCTTTATTTGACATTTTCTCTTTTTCTTTTTCTTAGAACACAAACACAAAACAGAAAACCAAAAAGTTAAAATAAAACCAACACAACACTCCCACTCTCTCTCTCTCTCTCTCTCTCTCTCTCTCTCTCGTGTAAATTCTTTATATATCTCTCACTCTCATTGAGCGATCCCAGCCATGGCCGACTCTCATTCACTCTCATTTTATACTTCTTTTTCTTCATTCTTTCCAGATCCATTACTTGCTCTATTTGTGTTTGTATCTTTGTTTTTCTTCTTTCTTTTCAGATCCATGACTCTCTCTTTCTCTCTCTTGGTGCTTATTTCTTTTCAAATTTTGAATTTGTGATCTTGTGTTTATGTTCAAATATTAGCAACTGATGGGTGTGGCCATCAGTCTCAACCACGGGGTTCGGCCATGGGATTTTACCATGAGATAGAGAGAGTTGACAATGCCCAAGCTGAGAAGGACCAAATTGGCTAGGCTTTCTCTTCCATCAACAGTAGCACCCTTGATGATGACGAATCCACCACAGTCAATCACTCTCCTTCCTCGCCATTCACCGCCACAAGCCACCGTCAAGGTGGTATACTTGCTCTCTCCCTCCATCTCTAGTCTCTACTTTTCTTGTACTCACCCACTCAATCTCTCTTCTTTGATCTGTGATGGTGTGAGGGTTTGGTTTGTTTGATGGTTAATATATTTGAGCTATGGTTGAAATTGGTTTTAGGGTTTGGTTATGATGGATCTGGGTTTAGTAGTGGTGGATCTAGGGAAGAAGAACAAGAAAAGGAATGGAGATTTTGGGTGTGGCCTATTATGGGTCTTTGATGAGTTTGTTGGGTTTGAGAAAATAGGGGCTTTGGGATTTATGAATTTGTATTTACGCTAAATTTTTTGGGCTTTTTTTTTTTTTTTTTTTTTTTTTTTTTTGCGTTTGTTTCCTAAGAAAATATAGGTTTATGGGTTTGTTAGAGATTGGTTTGTTTAATGGGTTTGATTTGCTGGAGAATTTAGTGTTGTATGGCTGATTAGTTATTTAATTATGGACTTTGTGAAAATCATGTGGATTAATGATTTGCTAGAGAATTCGGTGTTGAATGGTTGTTTGTTGGGTTTTTTTTTTTAAATTTATTTATTTAATTTCTAGGTTTGTGTTCTTAGATCTGTGTTTGAGTTCTTGTTATTCTTGTTCAAGACACACTTAGATCTCAATTCATCTGATTTTTGGTTTTTAATTCTTTTTATTTAGTTAAAATTAATAAATTAATTTTTTAAATTTAGATGCTAACGTGGCATTTTTTAATGTCAAAATAAATTTTTTTATTATTATTATTTTAATAGTTCCGTTTGCCAACTAGGATTTTGCCATTAGGGCACTGACAAAAAGGACTAAAATGGATAGCGTTTTTCTAAATATGGACTAAATGTGGTAAAAATAAAATGTAGGGACCAAAATGGGAATCAAGGAAAAACATAGGGTTGAAAATGGAATTTCCGCCAAAAAAAAATATGAGTATTATATGATATTTTAATGAAAAAATAATAATTATAAAATTGAGGACATCCATTAATTTATTATTATTATATATATCCATCAGGCCAAAATACTATGTATGTAATTCACTTCGAAGAATATTAATGTATTTAGATGTTAAGTACAACTTTAGTAAAGTTTTGTTAGTGCTAGAGCATTAACATCCTGTTTTGTATAAAAGTTCCTATTTTACCATTTAAAAAACTTACTTTGTCTATTATACTATCTCACTTTACAATACACCAACATCCTAGTTTTTATTTTTATATACAATACATTAAAATATTATAAACTACACAATAAAATAATATAAATCTATCTCCCCTCTCTCATCTCTCTTCAGTCTTCTTGTAGACACTCGATTTTATACCCATAATTTAATCAAGGAAGATGACTAGAATGACCAATCATATACCCAAAATTCATGATTGCGTTACATGCATTAATTCATTCATTACATATCGCAAAAATGATCTTGAGATTCTAACGGTCGTGACAGTATGCCAAATTTCCAGATCGGACCGTTGAATTGAAAGATATAATGAGATCAAATTTTCAGGTCTGCATGCATTGTATGAGGTGAAGCTGATCATGTGTGATTAATTAAAATTAATTTTGATTGGTTAATGATTAAAATTAATTAAATGAATTTATATGATTGGTGAAGTATTTTTCTTAAAGTAAGATTTGTTGCATGGGATTAAAACAAATAAGCTGATAATATTTAAAGGCTATACATAATTAGGCTTTCACAATTACTATATTCAAAATAATTATTTTAAAAGTCCTAATTATCACTTTGGAATGAGGTTTATCATGAAAATAACTCTGAAATTCGTCCAAATACAATTTTAGAGTTGGAAAACACTTCAAAAACGTGCTAATCAAGTAACAAATTTCATATTCACATTCCATGGAACTGGGCTATTTCTGGCAAAGTTGTAGAGAATTGAATTTCCCTTCAGTTATCAAAATTTTAGCTTAATCAGAATTTTGAATAAAAAGATATGATCAAAATACTGAAGCTTGTTCTGATCTGAAAAATCAGCTTACTCTTATCCAATTCTCCTTTTTATAAGGATTTTCCCCCATACGTTTTTTGCTTATTTTTTTTAGCATTCCAACCTCTATAAATAGGGGATGCCTCTCAAAATTCAGAAACTTTTTCACGCTCTCAAATTTCCTCGCTTTCTAACTCCCCTTTCTGGAATTTTCTCTCTTACGTTAAAGAAGTTTTGGAGGCTATAGTTTTAAGAATTTCATTTTTGTAAGTAAGGAATTTTAGGTTTCAAAGATAATTGCATATATTTCTTTGAACCCTAAAATATTCTCTCAAGAAAAAGAGTACGTCCATGCAAAAGGTAGTTTTTCTTTACTTCTTCTTCTTCTATCTCTTTTAATTTGGTGATGTATGAATAAATGTTTGTTTAATTTTGATTTTTAAATGTTCATATCATGTGTTGTCAATATTTTCTTTATTGGAATATGTTTTAACGTTTTTATTGTCAAGATCTTTTTTTTTTTTTTTTTTTAAAAAATTTGCTTGTTATCATATTCTTAAAAATAAAATAAAAAACTAATTTGCATCTTCATTAGATGCAGATCTGAATTTTTCTCAATCAAAAAACTGATTTGTATCTTCCTTAGATACAAATCTGAAATTTTTTAAATTCAAAAAAAAAAAAAAAAAAAAAAAAACTGATCTATATCTTCTTTAGATATAGATCTGAATTTTTTTTAACATAGCAGATTTTGAAATAAAAAAAGAGCCATGAGTAGTTTTGTTTGTTTTATCTGATGCATGTAGTGTAGGATTATTTCATGAATATAGTTTTCTTCTAAAAAAGACTTTTTCTTTTTTTTTTTTACATAAAAGAAAAATAGATCTGATTTTTTCTATATACAAATCTAAATTTTTTTGTTATAAAACAAATCTGATTTTTTTTTTAATACAAATCAAAAACCAATTTTTTCTAGTTCTCAAAAACAAATTTGATATTCTTTTTATTTTAAACCAAAAGACTTTGTATTATTTAATAAACACAGATCTAACTTTTCTATGCCAAAATCTATTTTTTTACATGTACAAAAATAGATTTGATTTTTCTAAACCAAATCAAAATTTTCTTATCACAACACAGTTCTGAATTTTTTTTAACAAAGAAGAGGATGCATTCATAAATAGACTTATGTGACTTAGTTTTTCATGTGTACAACATATCATTCATGTCATGCATAAAAGGGGTACATTGGTCACGAGAGTCTAGAAGACCAGACTCTTTTTGGGTGGAATGGGGGCCTAACACTTCCCTATTCCGTAACTTAGCCTCCGAATTTAGTGTCTTTGGATAGGTAGACCTAGGCTTTATCTTTGTTTTTTTTTTCTTTTTTCTTTTTATTGGGTAGATTGTAACTAGGACAAAAATCCATGTATCTTTGGTAGTTTGTAACTAGGACCCAAAGCCATGTAATACTCAATTTATCAATTTTTTTTTATTCAATCAATGAGAATGGAACAATTCAATCAAGTAAATTTGTATTTAGTTTTTTCTTCTTCTTTTTTTAATAAAAAAATAAGTGGCGACTCCACAGCACTTACCCAAAAAGAGAGGTGCCCTTAAAAAGCACCTAAATCTCTTTTTTGAGGGCATCTCAATTTTGGCAGTCTTTCATAGTGGCGACTCCACTAGGCATGTCGAGGGCTAAGCTTTGTATTAGACTTAAGTGACAAAATGTGTACCATTGTTTTTGCATTGTCTTGCATGATATTGTTCTTTGTTTATATATGTTTGTTGACATATTGTATGATATTCTATTGTTTCTATTGTTTGTTAAGAGCTTTTCCTAATTGTCATAATGTGTGCCATCAAACAACAAATATATATGCACCACTTTCAACAACAATGTGGTGGTAGTAACCATGGATCACCAGTTTTCATTAGATTCGGGTACCTAGTGGCGAATTGAACAACTCATAGCCTAAAGTCAATAGATCATTTCTTGACTGTAAAGGACAGACCATGCCATTTGGACCAACACAAAGTTCATTACATGTTGCGTGTGTTTGTTCGGTTGTTTGATGTAGATGGGGACCGAGCTTTGATTAACTCGACCAAGCCTGTCATTAGGGGAGAACTTGGTCAAGATCTGAAGGAAGGCTGCAAAGAGAATCTAAAGCCGACACTCAAGCTAGTAGCTCTAGTTCTAAGCCCACCACTCCCATCACGGTATTGAAGCCTGTGAGCATAAAAGACACTCTGGTGCTGCAACATCACAATCCCATATTCGACCTACAAGACACTTCAAACCCTAATCAAATCACCCAACATCCACAAATGGATGGAGACACTCAAACCCCAATCAAATTACTAAGCACCAACATATAAGGAGAGACACTTCAAACCCCAATCAAGCAACCCAATACCTACAAATGAGGGGAGACAATTCGAACCCCAATCAAATGGCCCAACATCCATAAATGGGGGGAGACACTTCAAACCCCAAGACACCTACCTGAACGACCCAACAAAAATTGCCCACATCACAAGGGGGGAGATACTTCAAAACCCCACATTTGGAGACTGACAAGCCCACAGATCTGGAAATTAATGATGAAGCCACAAATTATATGGATGAAGACCCCCTAGTACTAATGCTGAGGGAAGAAAGAACTAGCTGGGAGATGCCTGCCATCACTAAAGCCATAATTGAGTTGAAGAATTAGGCATGGAAGGGGTCTACAACTCCATTGAGGACTCCGTGAAGAAGATTAAGACTGTCAAGTCAATCGCTCTTACCAAGAAGATCAAGACTGTTGAGCCAGTTACCCCTGTCGAGAACATTGTTTCTGTCCCTATTGAGTCTATTTCTACTAGTATTTCTATTCATGTTAAGTTTGTTTGTGATAGTATTCCAGTTGAGTCTGATTTAGTTAAGTTTATTGAGTCTATTGGGCCTGCTGAGTATGTTGAGAACTCTTTTCCTTATAATATGATTTCTGATTTTGCTTATTTGTTGGCTTTAAATGTTTTTATTTCTGAAATTGGTAAAGAAATTCTTAATAATAAGGAATTAAAATAAGGACACCTAGAACCCATAAAAGAAGAAACCCAACCCATTAACCTGGGGACTAATGATGAACCTAAAATGATACAAGTAGGCAACACTCTAACCCTTTCTGAGATAGATGCATTAGTGGCACTGCTGATAAAGTTCAAAAAGGTCTTTGCATGGTCATATGAAGACATGCCTGGGATTGATACAGATATAGTACAACATTGCATTCTAACAGATCCAACCATGAAGCTGGTCAAGTAGAAGTTGAGAAGAATGAAGCTAGATGGACTCTTAAAATCACAGAAGAGGTTGAAAAACAGTACAATGCAAGATTCCTGAGGGTGGTCAACTATCCAAAGTGGTTAGCTAATGTGGGTCCGGTACCAAAAAAGGATGGGAAGGTTAGAATGTGTGTAGACTTTCAAGATTTGAATAAGGCCAACCCAAAAGATGACTTTCCTTTGACTCACATTGATAGCCTGGTTGACAATATAGCAGGTCATGCTTTGCCATCATTTATGGATGGATTTTCAGGATATAATCAGATTAAGATGGCTCCAGAAGATATGGAGAAAACCTCCTTTATTACACCATAGGGGACATATTGCTACAAGGTTATGACATTTGGCCTTAAAAATACTGGTGCTACTTACCAACGTGTAGCCACCACTTTGTTACATGACTTAATCCACAAAGAAGTTGAGGTTTATGTTGACAATATGATAGTGAATTCCAAAGACCGTGAAGGACATATGGCAGCTTTACAGAAGTTCTTTGAAAGGATTCGGTTCTACAAGTTGCGGTTGAATCCAAAGAAGTGCACTTTTGGTGTAACATCTAGAAAGCTATTGGGGTTTATGGTAAGCCAAAGAGGAATTGAAGTCAATCCAAAAAAAATCAAAGCAATTGTAGAGATGAAACCTTTAAGAACTGAAAAGGAGATCTGAGGATTTCTGGGGAGAATACTAAACATCAGCAGATTCATAGCCCAGCTCACCATGACATGTGAACCAATCTTCTAACTACTTAAGAAGGAAGTTCCTACAGTGTGGAATGAACAATGCCAAGAAACCTTTGAAAAGATCAAGAATTATCTAATGAAACAGCCAATACTCGTCCCATCAATACCTGAAAAGCCATTGTTGTTGTATCTCACCACTATAGATACAACAATGGGATCTCTACTTGCTTAATACCTAGTGGAGACTAGAAAAGAGAATGCAATCTACTACATCAGCAAGAAGATGTTGCCTTATGAAAAAAAGTATTCACCACTTGAAAAGACATGTGTAGCACTTGTATGGGCAACCTACAAACTCAGACATTATATGCTTGCCTTCAAAGTCTTGTTAATTGCAAGAATGGGCCCTTTGAAGTATTTGATGGAAAAGCTTGTGCAAGATGGGAAGACAGCTACATGGGTTTTGCTTCTTTCAAAATTTGATATTAAATATGTGACTCAGAAATCTGTGAAGGGGAGAGCGATTGCTAATCACTTAGCCCATTGTTCACCAGAAGAATGAAGAAATCCAAGTAGACTTTCCTGTCAAGGATATTATGGAGATTAAGGTAGAATCATGGAAGATGTATTTGATGGAGCAACAAATCAAAACAGAAGTGGCATTGGAGTTCTCTTAATTTCTCCAAATGGGGCACACATCCCATTTTCTGGTTAGCTTAACTTTCCTACCACCAACAATGCCACTGAATATGAAGCTTGTATTATAGGGTTATGAGCAGCCCTAGGCCTTGGAGTAAAAGAGTGGGAAGTATATGGTGATTCAGCCTTGATAATTTCTCAAATTCAGAATAGATGAAAGATCAAAGAAGGGAGGCTGACGCCTTATCATGAATGTCTTCAGAGGTGGGCCTCAAAATTCAATAAGATCCAGTACCAATATGTGCCAAGGATGTAGAATCAGATTGTGGATGCTTTAGTAACAATAGCATCCATGATGGATCGGCCTAAGGAAGATGAAACAAGACCGATAGTGGTGGAACAAAAAGAGGAATCAACTTATTGCATGTCAACAGAAGAATATGAGGGAAAGAATGGAGAAGTGAATGGTATTTAGACATCCTGCAATACCTTAAGGATAGGACGTACCCGAAATCTGCATACAAGAATGACTAACTGACCATTAGGAGGTTGTCTACTAATTACATTATTTGTGGTGAAAGGTTTTATAGAAGATCATATGATAGAATTCATCTCCATTGTGTGACCGCTAAGGAAGCACAATAAATAATTGAAGAGATTCATGAGTCAAGTTATGGGCCACATACGAATGCACACATGCTATCACGGAAGATAATGAGGCATGGTTATTACTAGACTACCATGGAAGCCAATTGTGCAGCTCATTTCCGGAAGTGCCATCAATGCCAAGTCCATGGAGATCTGAAGCACATGCCACCCATGCCACTACATACTATGACATCACCCTAGCCGTTCTCTACCCGGGGGATAGACATCATTGGGAAGATTCACCCAACGACATCTAATGGCCATGAATTCTTACTTGTTGCTATTAACTATTTCACCAAATGGGTAGAAGTTGCCTCATACAAGGTTCTAAATTCACATAAAGTTGCTCAATTCATTTAGACCAATATCATCTGCAGATATGAGGTACCACATGAAATTATCTCTGACAATGGGTTGCATTTCAAGGGAGAAATAGAGAAGCTACTGCGACAGTTCAACATTCAGCACCACAAACCTTCACCTTACCATCCTCAAACTAATGGAGCAGTTGATGTTGTTAATAAAAATGTAGGGCGAATCTTGAAGAAGAGGACAAAAAATTACAAGGACTAGCACCTACAATTACCCTATGCACTTTGGGGGTATAGAACATCAATTCGATCTTCCACAGGAGCCACTCCTTATTCATTGGTGTATGGGATGGAACTAGTTCTTCCCGTTGAAATGGGTGACCGTTCACTAAGGACAGTATTGGAAAGTGAAATCCCTGAAGTAGATTGGTTGCAAGACAGGTATGACCAGTTACACATGTTGGATGAAAAAAGACTCAAAAGCCTTATATTATATTCAAGGTTACCAAAGGAGGCTCAGGAAAGCTTTTGACAAGAATATAAGAACCAAAGATTTGAAGTTGAGATATTTAGTGTTGAAAGAGATCCGAGCCCCGGTTCAAGATGCAAATTGGAAGTTCAAGCAAAATTGGGCAAATCCATACATTATCAAGTAGTTATACTCCGGGGGAGCAGTAAGGTTGATGGATTTAGATGCAAACCCTTTCACTGAGCCAACCAACATGGATTAATTGAAGAAATACCACATCTAAGGTGGCAATCTCAAAGCACCACGTCTAAAGTGGTTGTAAATTATGTCATTTCCCTTCCTAGGCTTAATAAAAAAAAGAAAAAAAGAAGAAGAAAAAAAGAGGTAGGTTGAAAACCCAGAAGGGCAACCTACACAAATGGAGAGTGAAAAAGAAAAAGCGAGAAAGCATGCTAGGTTGAAACCCCGAAAGGGCAGTGTAGGCAAAAGTTAAGGCAAATAAAAGAAAAAACAATGTGTTAGGACATATGTGATTCACTTGTTAGGAACATATGTCACTATTTTATGTAATTGTCTAATCCTTTGACAAAATGAACTTTACTTGTATTTGGGTAAATCTAGGATGTGTTTAATACTTCAAGAAACTTTGTTTCAAGATCAAGTGTTGAAGCCATGCATCCAAGATTCAAGTCTGAAAAGTATTTGTCATTAAAGCTCAATAACTAGCCATCTATCGAGCTTGAAGAGCTGTTTAGCCCCGTGGCTCGACATTAGCTCGACAAATAGGGTATTTGTCAAGGTTTATGAAAAACAGAATTTCAATTCTGTTTTGACTCTAATCTGTGATTATGTGTTTGGTCTTTCTTTTCTTACAACCCTAGACATATAAAAGGATTATTTAAGGGGCCATCAAGGTGGACACAAGTTGCATAACTGTTGAGCAAAGTTTGCTCAAGCAAATTGTGACCAGAGACAGAGTTTTGCCCTAGTTCATTGTTCTTATGTAGAAGTTGTTGTGTTTGTACACCGTAGGGTTTTGTGACCAAGAATCTTCTTGATCTTCATCGTCTGGATGAACTGAAAAACTTTGTAGCCAACAACTTTCTCTAGTTGGTGATTGAAGTTGTGTACTGGGATCCGCGCAATTGGTCAGTCACGTATTGGGAGCCGTGCACTGAAAATGAGAGATTGTCACTGTAGAACAAGTCCAATTGGGTATTGGGGTAAAAGTTCAACTATAGGTTGGTATAAGGTACTGTGATTCCTTTACTTGTAACCACTTGTTGTGATAATAGTGGATTCTCAAAAGTGGTGACCTTAAAATCACCCGATGAGGTTTTTGCTGTGTTGGTTTTTCCCATTTGTAAACAAATCACCGTGTTAATTTATTTTCGCTGCACTTAGTTTAATTGGTGATTTGTTTGTGCTACCACCCGTTTGCATGTTAATTTGATTAATTAATAAACTTGGTTAGTTAATCAATTAATTCATCACAAGGGGTCAATACGTTTTTGGCCTATCAAGTGGTATCAGAGCAGGCACACTTTGATTAGGTTTTAATCTTTGTTGTGTTGATCCATTGACCTTGTTTGACATGGATAGAGGACAATCTTTAATTATACCTCTTTTATTTGATGGCACTAACTATGCATATTGGAAAGTACGCATGAGAGCTTTCTTGTAGTCTTTAGATGAGAAGGTGTGGCAAGCTGTTAAGATAGGCTGGACCAAGCCAAAGGAAGCACCGGCCGATTGGGATGAAGCCAAGATCAAGGCGGTAAACTTCAACAGTAGGGTATTGAATGCTTTGTTTAGTGTAGTCACTAATGAGGAATTCAAGAAGATATCTTTCACTAAAATTGTAAAGGAAGCATGGACCATCCTCCAGACAACCTATAAAGGAACTAAGGCTGTCAAGAATTCAAAACTTCAGAGGCTCACTACAAGCTTCGAAAAGATTAAGATGGAGGAGGATGAGTCGTTCGATGAGTTCTATGTCAAGCTCAAGGACATAGTGAACTCAGCTTTCAATCTTGGGGAAACCATTCCTAAATCCAAGATTGTGAAAAAGGTGCTCAAATCTCTACCTAAGAGATTCTATGCCAAGATTACGGTAATCGAGGAATCATAGAACATTGACAAGATTCCTTTAACAGAGCTGGTTGGTAATCTGTAGACTTACGAGCTAGGATTAACAAGGATTGGTAAATCGGGCAAGAGCAAGAGCATGGCCTTGAAGGCCAAGAGCAATGACACGGATGAGTCTTTAGACGATGAAGATTCTAAGATGAAGTCCTACATCACCAGACAATTCAAGAAGTTCATAAAGAATGCCAATAGGAAGGGCTTCGACAAGGACCGTAGGCAATCCAGTTCTTCTCAATTCAAGAGTCAAGACAAAGGGAAGAAGGATGCTAGGGATGGCGGTCAGTACACTATTCCCGCAGGACCTAAGTGCTTTGGGTGTCAAGGCTTCAGTCACATGAAACAGAAGTGCCCCACATATCTCAAGACCATTGGGAAAAGCAAGGCACTTGCTGCTACTTTGAGCGACATTAAGCCTGAGGATGATTTCGGCAATGAGGATGACGGAATCCTGAATGCATTCACTGCCACTGTCAATCCTACTGAGGGGATTATTGAAGATGTGTATGAAGAAGAGGAATTGGTGGAGTCCAAGTTTAAGAAGATGGATGATCAAGATGATATCCATACATCCTATGAGAAACTATACAAGCTTTCTGAGAAACATGAGAAACTTTATAGGCTGGACACCAAAAAGCTCAGTGATGTGGAACTTGATTTTGAAAAGTTTTCCACAAAGTTTGATGAAGCTAATCAAACTATTGGAGCATTGAGGTTTGAAAATAATTTCTTGGCTAAGAAGACCAAGAAGCTAGAAGCAGAGTTGTTCCAAGTTAGAGCTCAATTAGGAAGGACTTCAAGTGTAAAGCTTGATGAGATGCTCAGTCTTCAGAAATCAGCTTCAAATCGAACCGGTTTATGGTATGATGTCTCTTCTCTTGGCATTTCTTCTACTAGTTCTAATGTTTTTGTTCCTCCTGCTAATAATGTTGAAATTGAGAACAATAATGTCAAAACTGATTTAGTTAGTGAGAACATAAATAAGGGTAAATCTATCTTAGGAGCAACCCCTAAACAGGATAAGAAAGAAGTTAAAAACCCTAGGGCTAAGAAGGCTAACTCTCAAAAGTCTAAACAAAAGAAGCAGCATCTTTGTCATCATTGTGGAGTTGTTGGTCATACTCGACCAAATTGCTATAAGTGGTTAGCAAATCAACAGAGCAATGGGATGATTGCATTGGAAAACCAGAATCAGTTTCCATCTTTTCTTGCTCCCCTTGGAGATCTTCTCAAAGCCCTCATGTTCCTTTCGAACTTGAACAGCTTCAATTCTTCCCCCTCACCGCCGATTCAAGGGTTTAATCAAAGAAAAGGTTCTTCCAAGGTGTGGAAGGAAAAGGGCTCCAATTGATTCTATCACTTTCTTCTCTCTCTTTGTGTTTTTGTTTTTGCATAAATTGTGTGTTTTGCTTTTGTTTTGAGTCATACTTGTTTTTATGCTTTGCTTTGATTAACATGTTTTCGTTTGTTTTCAGTTTTGTTTATTTTGTTTTTCATATAAAAATTTAAAAAAAAAATTGAAAAATCAGAAAAATACAAAAACAGTGTGTGTTTTGTGTACATTGGTACTTGTGTACCTTGGATGGCCATTGAAACAAAGTTTTCTAAACTTTGTATCTCTTGTAGCTTAGATGAGTATCTCTATGCACAACTAAGCAAGTGAGCTTTATGGCTCATGTTTGTGATGAGTAAGATTAAGTCATCTCTTGTACTTAATACTCGTATCACTCTTTTTGACGGGAATGACTAGAAAATCCTAAGAGAAAGGCATAAATAACCATCTCACCACTATTACCCGCCAATCATGAAATGACATCTGTATGTTTTGGCATAGCAAAAGTGTGTCAATGACATTTGTGTGCTTCGGCATAGTAAAATTGGAATGTCAAATACTTAACATCATTGGGTATTTCTTTTCTCTCTCTTATATGCCCATGCATGATTTGCTTAAAATGAAAAATATGCAAAGAAAAATAAAAAGCAAAAAGATCAAAATGCTTTATATATGATTGCAAGCGTGTATTCTAAGAGATGTGGGAGATATAAGATATACCTCGAAGGTAATAGTCCCCATCAAACAGTTATGATTGTGTGTGAGTTAAAGTGATTTTCTCATATCTCAAATCGTCATAACATATATACACTTATGCAATCTTGTGATGTTTTTCACACACAACACGCAATATTCTTTGCTACTTTTGATACATGTGCAGGTACAATGTGATTTGGCCATCACAAGGTTTACATGTGTTAATGTATGCTTACTAAACTGTCTTGACTTGTTTTTGAAATATAAAATTGGTTAGACTTGTTTAGAGTGTGTGTGTGCTTTTGGGATCTTTGTGCTAAATTTTTTTGGTTGAGAGATGATTTTGAGTGTTTAAAATGCTGTTTGGATCATTGGTTGAGTTGCATGCTTGATTGCATTCATATTTGTGTTCTTCCCTTCTTGAAAAACTGTTTTTATGCAATCTCGACACCTCCTCGACACCTCTCGATACCTAGCCTATCTGTTGAGATTTTCAGTTGATTTTTTATCACAATCTCAACACCCCTCAATAGCTAGGTGGATCGATCGAAAAATCTCCTGACTCCTTGATAGCTCCTCAATAACTCCTTGATCCATCGAGCCTGCTTTGTTGTGGACACCTAGACACCTCTCAATAGCTACATCTGTCGAAGCTTTTAAATCTTGACACCTGTCTCGATACCTCTCGACATCTCTATCTGTCTAGATTTACTGAGATTCTATATATAGGTTCTTGTGCGATCCGAACTTCATTTCCTCGATCTCTCTCGATCCATCCGTGGCTGTTCATCTCCCAAACACTTTCCTCTCTCCTTTAAACCTCTTCCTCAAGCTTTTTTTGGAGCCTAATCAAGTTTTTCCTCACTTGATAAGTCTCTAATCCCTCACTTTCGTGCATTTCATTCTTTGAAACCTAAGTTTTTGGGATTTTTGCAAAATTTGGGGTTTTTCAAAATCAAAGAGGTTTTTGTAAAATTTTTGGGATGGGTTTTAAGGATTTGATCTTTAAAACTTCATACATTGCATTCCATGTGCATTATAACTGTATTTTCATGCATTCAGTTGTGTGTTATACATGTTTAATTGTTTATGTGCTGGTAGGTTTGGATTGGGTTGAGCCCATGATGCTTTTTACTTTGCATGTCACATGCTCATGCATTTTCATGCATACGTACCTTACATTCAATATATTTTTTTATATTTGAACTATTTGGAGCTTTTCTAATTGTCTCTTTCTTCCCCGTCCCTCTTTCTCTCTCTCATTTACATTAGTGCATCAATGGCATCGAAACGTAAATCTACTTCGTCCTAGAACCCTCTTCATTCCGAGGCATCGTCTTCTTCTGATCCTACCCCCTCTTCTATTCGGCTCCGTGATGAGGATGCCCGAAAGGACTTCTCGAAGAACTTCTCTTGATGAGATGTTCATTCGGTACGCCGAGTCATTTTGGCGGACTTCGCCGACACTGACCTACCCGATGTCATTCACAGTCGGGGTTAGGAGTCACTATGTGACGTCCCGATCACATGTCCTTCTATGCTAATCCAGGAGTTTTACTCCAACATGCATGGAATTGATTCTTCAATACCTCTCTTTCATACTCGTATTCGAGGTACGCACATAGTTGTCACACTGGAGTTGGTTTCCGATGTGCACCATGTCCCGAGGTTAGAGCATCCTAACTACCCCGGTTGTGAGCATCTAAGGACTGTGTCCAAAGACGAGATGATTCTTGCTTTTTGTGAGCTTCCCGATGATTGGAGCGATCATCAGTTTAAACCTTGGAAGGCCTTTGCTAAAGGTCCTAAATTCATGAACATGGTGACGACTTTTGTTTTGCACCCTGTCTCTCATTATAACTCTATCACAAAGCCTCGTGCTCAACTTTTTCTTTCTTTGTTAGAGCACCTCACTATAGATTTTCCTTCTCATTTTATTCTTTCTATTATAGATATGTATAGGGATACGGCTACCCATGATAAGCTCATTTTCCCTTCGACTATCACATGGATTTAATGCCATTTTTCTGTTCTTTTTCCCTCTTCCAACCACTTCCCTGTTATGTGTGCCATTGACTACGCTATCGTTAAATGGAGTGAGGCACAGTTTCAATCAAGGCAGTCTGGCATGGCTGCTCCTCCCACTCCTTCAACTCCATCCAAATTTGGTCCCTCCTTTTCTACGAGCAGAGTAACACTTAAGGATATCATGGCGTAGCTTCAGTGCATGGATGCTCGCCTTGACACTCTCAGTGATGAGTTGTGTCAGGTGAACACCCGTGTTGGCCGCATTACTCGACGCCAGGCTGAGATGGGTGGTTATACCATGCCTTCCACTCCTGTGGCCCCTATAGATGAGAGTGATGTTGATGATGCTGCTACTTCTGATGATAAGGATGATAACGATGTTAGCTCACCCAGCGATGATGAGATGTCTACTTGATACTCTTACCCTTTGTCACTCGTGACAAAAAGGGGGAGTAATTTTGGTTATAAGAGTAGTCATAATTAGAGGGAGGGTTAGCATACGAGATTCTTGTTAGGGGGAGAGTGCACATTGAGTGATGTAGTGAGGATTACATGTATCTTTTTCTTTTCTTTATATTTGAGATACATTCATCTTGTACATGGGTCTTATGACCATTATTGACATACATTGTACTTATTTTCTTTATATGTTGATGTATGTTTCTTTCACCTACCCTTACATGTGTTGTTTCTTTTCTCTCTTTATGCACATGCTTCTTATTACTTGTATGCAATCTATTATTTCTATTTCACACAAAGATGCCTTAATGAGTTTTGTTTAAAGTGTTTCAGAAATACAGGTTGTCAAAGTCTACTTGCCATAAACTCTCTTCTTGCAAAAATTTTCAAGAGTTTGTGTTAGGATAGATTTTATTGTACTCAACAAGTAAGTATGAGTCGAGTGATTTATGACTTCTCTTATATGTTCATTTGTTTGTTGTGGTTTTGTCATGGATTGCAAAAGGGGGAGATTGTTAGGACATATGTGATTCACTTGTTAGGAACATATGTCACTATTTTATATAATTGGCTAATCTTTTGACAAAACGCACTTTACTTGTATTTGGGTAGATCTAGGATGTGTTTAATACTTCAAGAAACTTTGTTTCAAGATCAAGTGTTGAAACCATGCAAGTCTGTCCAAGATTCAAGTCTAAAAAGTGCCTGTCATTAAAGCTCAACAGCTAGCTTGACAGCTAGCCATCTATCTAGCTTGAAGAGCTGTTCAACCTCGTGGCTCAACAGCAGCTCGACAGATAGGGTATCTGTCGAGGTTTATAAAAAACAGAATTTCAGTTATGTTTTGACTCTAATCTATGATTATGTGTTTAGGCTTTCTTTTCTCACAACTCTAGACATATAAAAGTTTTTGTTTTAGGGGCCGTCAAAGTGGACACAAGTTGCACAAGTGTTGAGCAAAGTTTGTTCAAGCAAATTGTGACCGGAGATAGAGTTTTGCCCTAGTTCATCGTTCTTGTGTAGAAGTTGCTGTGTTTGTGCATCGTAGGGTTTTGTGACCAAGTAACTTTTTTATCTTCATCGTCTGGATGAACTAAAGAACTTTGCAGCCAACAACTTTCTCTGGTTGATGATTGAAGTCGCGTATTGGGATCTGCGCAATTGGTTAGTCACATACTGGGAGTCGTGCATTGAAAATGAGAGATTGTCACTACAGAACAAGTCCAATTGGTATTGGGGTAAGGGTTCAACTGTAGGTTGGTATAAGGTACTGGGATTCCTTCACTTGTAACCGCTTGTTGTGATAATAATGGATTCTCGGGAGTGGTGACCTTAAAATCATCCGGTGGGGTTTTTGCCGTGTTGGTTTTTCCCATTCATAAATAAATCATCATGTCAATTTATTTTCCGCTACACTTAGTTTAATTGGTGATTTGTTTGTGCTACCACACGTTTGCATTTTAATTTGATTAATTAATAAACTTGGCTAATTAATCAATTAATTCATCATAAGGGTTCAATACGTTTTTGGCCAATCACAATGACCTACATGATGACTTGATCCTTCTACAAATGGGGTATGTAAGCAACCATGCATTGGTCCGGTCACAATTTCCCCAAGCCCACCATTTTCCCATTAAGAAAAATCTTTTTCAAAAATTCAACCATTTCATTAAGCCATGTCATTACACAGAATCCAAAAAACCAAACCCTAAAAACATAAACCCTAAGCCAAACCATAAAATACCAAATCCCAAGAACCTGAACCTCAAACAGAATCCTTGACCTGCAAATCCTAAATAATTTCTAAACATAAGAGTTTCACATCAACTTTTAAAATAATTCAAAGCCATAAATAAGAAGGTCATTTTGTCTTTAGTTTTTTCTCTTGTGGTTGATCATTGATTTCTTCTGTGCTAGGTACTTGGCATCTTTGTCCCTTCTTTTAAATTCATAGTTGTCATCATCGTGTCTTTCCTGATTGTCTTTGAGAAACTGCTTTCTCATAGCAACCATGTCAGCTTCCTTGTTAGCAATCTTTTCCACTAACTAGTTAGAGTATTCTGTAGTCATCCTATAAAAGTGAACCTTAACAAAAGACTGATCCACTCAGTTAGCCATCTCCAAGCCTAACAACATGATCCTTATAAAGGTAGGATTTGTGTTCACAGGAGTGAAAGGTCTTCTTCTTTTTCTATCGGGCATTCCTTGCACATATTGGAACTGCCTCAAGAGTTTATCCACCTTATAGAAAGTGGCCCTCTACAATCCAACTATGAAGATGTGATCAAATCTTGGAGACCGCAATAGAAGGGGTGGGCACTTCCACCAATAACAATTCCATCAAATTGAGGCACTAGATTTCTTGCTCAATAATTTCACCTTGTCACTCTCAGTTTGGCACTCAGTTTTGATGATAGTCCTACTAAGAAAATTGCTAAGACCATAATTACCAGCTCTAGGCCTTGCAATCATATCTAGTCGTTCCATCAGCCATATCTACAAAGTTAAAGGACCTTAAGAAAGTTTTGAGATTCTCCACCATGAAATATAGCATTTAGTCCTAGAAGAGCTTTTGCCAAGATCAGAGAAACAGGATTATCACCATCCTTAATTTGACTTATAATACTTATGGCTCAAGCATCTATAAAACCGTGTCTTCGAGAGCAAAGCAAAACTTTTCCCACGAAGCATAGGGCCAAGCCAAAAAATTTCTGCATATTGTTGGTCACTCCATAAGTGCATTTGTTAATCAGCCTTGAAACAATTGCACGAAGATTCACCATATGTCCTTCAACCATACTACTGGTAATGGAAGTAGGAAGACTGAGAGTATTAGACAAAGATTCCCTATGCTTGGGATCACAGGAAATTGCTACGGATATCTTTCTTGGATCATAGCCTAGAATAGCAAAAAATTTCTTCAATTGTGGGACAGATTTCAGCAGTTTTAAACTGGAACACGTGATCTTCAGGATCCCAGAATTTCATAGCAGCACGAAGGAAGTCCAACTTGATTTTGACTTTTCTCAAAGCCTTAATTCCCTCTAATTTGTAGGCTATAAAATTGGTCTTGGTACTGAAATCAAAGCTACAAACCCATCTATTGATATCATGAATTGTTGAATGAGAAAAATTTTGATTGCTAGCCATGGATGACTTTTGCTTGTGATTATTATGTTTTACTAACCTTGATGCAGATATTTGTTGTAGGAAAAGACCAGTAATGTAAGCTACATCAGTTCTTAATCAGCTTTAAATATGTTTTAAAGAGTTTGTAGTTAAGTAGGAAAGTGTTTCATGGTCACACATGATGAAAATATTTTTCAAAAAACTCGAAAACACAAAAGACGCATTGGAAAAGCGTGAAAAGTCAACCCACCATTGTCTAAGCTCGATGGTGTGACCAAGTGCAGAACGGCACTCCTCAAGGGCCGAATGGCACTCAGCTCCGCCAATGTTCATTTATGCAATTTTACGTTTTTAGGCACTTTCTTGATCCATTTTTGACCCTGTCAAACACTCAAAAAGATTTTTTTGGTTAAACTAGGGCATTCAAATATGCCTAACTCATTTGTTTTCAAAAAAATCGTCACTTGCATCACTACTATCGAAAAAAAGAGAAGAAAGAGAAATTGATCAAATTAAGATTGTCCAAAACCATGGATTCATGTCCCAAACTAGGGGCATTCGACCATGTCTTATTCATTTTCAAAAAAAAGGGACCGTCATCATCCTCTTTTCAAAAAAAAAACCAAAATTTCAAGATTTCCAAAAATCATGCATTCATTCCTAAAGTAGGCGCATTCGGCTCCGCCTCATCCAAGTGAGCACAAATTCCATCAGAACTGATCAATATAAGATTAAGTTGGTATTACAAGATTTCATTGGGTGAATTTTAAATTTGTCTCATTTAAAGTTCCAAAAAAGATCAAAAGCAATCCAAAGGACAAAGAGCTAAAGGCTGAAATTAATACAAATTTGTCTAAGAAACACTTCTTCTCATTTTTGCAGGAAAAGTTAAAAAAAAAAAAAAAAAAAATCGGGCATCATTGGGACTTCAAGTCCGCCTGCATGAAGATCTCCTCGACCTACCTCTAGAGGAGCCGCCTTCAATGTTTCCTTCTTGACTTCAATAGAATCGAGATTCTTGCTGCCGGTTCTCAAGTTCAAGATTTCTGATCCTTTCCTCCAAAGATCTTCTAGTGGAATCAGCCATTACCATTCAATTCACGTAAAAAGTCAGCAAAGTCAAGTGTTAGATCGATTAGCAGAAAAGTCCAAGCAAGGACACTTAAAAAACATCATCTTATACCCAGCTCGCTTCATTGATCACATATCGAGAAGATTGAGCTTGTGCTACCAATTGCAATCTTCCAATCATCTACACACTTTCTTCCACAAGATCAACATTGACATGAAGCAAAAATCTATCGAATCATGAGCCATTCCATAAGCCAAGAAGAAACAAGGACAAAGAACTAAAAATTCGAAAACACACTGGATCGGGCCAAGGGACGTTCAGGGTGTACTCTGGCCTGTCTAAAGGCACAGAGCTATACGACCCATCAGGATTCATTACTTCATATTGCCATGTAGGAAAGTGAGGATAGGTCTCCATGAAAGAACTAGAAGAGTCGCTAGCATGACTAGGAGTGGGAATTCTCTTCTTCCTCCTCCTCTTCTTCAGAAGATGAAGCATAAGAATGCAACATGCAGACATTGTCATAAGGAGGAAATATGAGAAAAGAGCATACGAGGTGAAATGCAACTCAACTTCAAAAAGAAAGAGACATATCGAGGCAATAGGAATGCTAGCCAAACAACCTTGCAATTGAGTTTGAATAAAATCCAGATAAATTCCTAGTATCACTAAAACAACATGGCCAATCCGAGCATGAGCACTTTCTTCATTAGTCAGCAGATCAACTAACCTAATGGAGGGACAAAGAGGAACCAGAATTGTCGTAGGAGGCTACACATGATGAACTTGAGGCAACACCCTATCAGCAAGATACCAGTACCTTCCATGGCCACACTCTAACAACACCTGGCGACCATTCAGTTCTAGAGCCCATTCACAATCAGCATACTCCTCACATCCAACCCAAGGATTTAAAGACATTTGAAAATCACAAGAGAACCCAAAATAATAAGAAGACCAAACCACACTCAAACACCAAACCTGAAAAAATTAATACACATCATTATGACATAGTCAAAGCAATTCTCAAAACAAAACCCACACATAGCCAAAAATTCCAAACCTCACTTGCCAGACAAATGAAGCACCACCTAAGCTTAAGAGACTATGCCGAGAAAGTTGATTCATGAAGTGCAAAAGGGTGGCGTAAGCCATGCCACCCCAGTCATAATTTTTGATTTGATCAATATTTCTCAGACTCCACTGGTAGCGTAAACTCACAATACTACATAAGTCCGGGCATAAGAAGGTCCCAATGAAGAGAAGCATAAACATGCACATGCTAGTTGCTATGGTAGTATAGTTCTCAATGTTTTCATACAACCACATCTGAAAGGCCACAAACTGAATGACCCCTTGTGATAGAAATTAACTAATTAGTTAGCCAAGTTATTAATTAATCAATTTACCATGCAAACGCGTGGTAACACAAACAAGTCACCAATAAACTAAATATGTAGTGGAAAATAAATAACACGGTGATTTGTTTACGAATGGGGAAAACTTAACGGCAAAAACCCCACCGGGTAATTTTCAAGTTACCACTCCCGAAACTCTACTATTATCACAACAAGCAATTACAAGTAAAGGAATCCAAGTCTTTACCAACCTACAATTGAACCCTTACCCCAATACCCAATTGGACTTGTTCTGTAGTGACAGTTCTCCTTTTGATGCACGACTCCCAAGTACTTGACTAACCAATTGCACGGATCCCAGTATGCAACTTCAATCAACAACTAAGAAGGTTGTTGGTTGCAAAGTTCTTCAGTTCATCCACATGATGAAGATCAAGAAGATGCTTGGTCACAAAACCTTACGGTGCTCATACATAGCAACTTCTTCAAGAGAAAGAAATGAACTAGGGCAAGAACTTCGTCTCCGGTCACAATTTGCTTGAGCAGAGTTTTCTCAAAGCTTGTGCAACTTGTGAACTCTTTGACGGCCCTTAAACTGATCATTTTAAATGTCTAGGGTTAGGAGAAAAGAAAGCCCAAAGACAAATTCACGAATCCCAAGAAAATCATATTAAAATTCTGAAAATCTTAAACCTCGATAGATAGAAGGTGTCGAGCAGTTATCGAGAAGGTGTCGAGCACACCGAATGTAGAACAGCTTCCTTAAGCTCGATAGATGCAGCTGTCAAGCTTTAATGATTTGGCACTCTGAACTTGTTTTCTTGAACAGACTTGAAGGTTTCAATACTTGATCTTGAAACATGGTTTCTTGAAGTATTTAAACACATCCTAAATCTACCCAAATACAAGTAAAATGCATTTTGTCAAAGGATAAGCCAATTACATAAAAGAATGACATATGTTCATAACAAGTGAAACACATATGTCCTAACAATCTCCCCCTTTGGCAATCTGTGACAAAACCACAACAAACAAATGAACATATGAGAGAAGTCATAAATCACTCAACTCATATTCACTTGTTGAATACAATAAAATCTATCCTAATACAAACACTTGAAAAACTTTGCAAGAAAAGAGATATGGCAAGTAAACTTTGACAACCTGTATTTCTAAAACACTTTAAACAAAACTCATCAAGGCATCTTTGTGTGAAACAAAAATAATAAAAATAATAGAAATAATAGATTGCATACAAGTATAAGAAATATGTGTATAAAGGGAGAAAAGAAACAACACATGAAAAGGTAGGTGAAAGAAAAAACATACATGAATATAAAGAAAGAGATAAGTACAATGTATGTCTATAAATGGTCACAAGACCTCATGTACAAGAGTAATGTATCTAAAAAGAAAGAAAAGAAAAGATACATACTATCCTCACTACATCCCTCAAAATGTATCAACACTCCCCCTAACAAAATGGTCCTATACTAACTCTCTCCCTAAGATAGACTACTCTCATACCAAAACTACTTCCCCTTTTTGTCTCTAGTGACAAAGGGTAAGAGTGTCAAGTAGACATCTCATCGGTAGAGCTAGCATCTCCATCAGCATCATCCGAAGCATCATTGTCATCACCATCATCATCATCCTCATCCTCAGAATTAGAGGCCACGGGAGAAGGTGGTGAAGGAGTAGCCTCAGGAGCAAAACCACCCATGGATGCCTGTCGCTATGCAATACGACCGACACGAACGTTCATCTGATACAACTCCGTAGAGAGAGTATCTAGGTGAGCATCCATGTGTTGCAGCTGCGCCATGATGTCTCCTAAAGTCACATCGCCCAAAGAAGAAGGAGGAACGGATGTGGATGGAGCAGAACAGGATGGAGCTGAACGGGAGGGAGGAGTTGCTAGATCCGACTGCCACGGCCGAAGCTAGGCCTCGCTACATTTAACGGTAACATAATCTATGGCACACATGATGGTAAAATGGTCGGAAGAGGGAAAAGGAACGGAAAAATGGCGTAAGATCCTCGTGATAGCGGAAGGAAAGATGAGCTTATCATGGGACGCCGAATCTAGATGAACATCTATAATAGACAAAATGAAATGAGAAGGAAATTCTATAGTAAGATGCTCAAGAAGTGATAACAAAAATCGAGCACGAGGCTCTGTGATGGAGTTATAGTGAGAGAGTGGATGTAGAACAAAAGTCATCACCATGTTTATGAATCTAGGACCTTTAGCAAAAGGTCGACATGGTGTAAAAAGATGCTCACCCCAAGCAAAAGGGTGCTCACAGAAAGCAGACATGAACTCATCCTTGGACACAGTCCTCAGACGCTCATAACTAGGATAGTCAGGAAACTTTATCCTAGGGACCCGAAGCACATCCGCAATAAGCTGCGATGTGAAAGGAATGCGCGTACCTCGAACGCGAGTGAAGAAAAGAGGTACTGAACGATCAATCCCATGCATGTTGGAGTAGAACTCCTGGATAAGCACGAGAGGACAGGTGACCGGGACGTCACATAGTGACTCCCATCCCTTACTGTGAATGACAAAGGGAAGGTCGGTGTCGGCAAAATCCATTAGAATGACTTGGCGTTCCGAATGAATGCCTCGTCTAGAAAAGTTCTCTGAAAATGCCTTAAAGGCATCATCATCACGGAACGGAATATGAGATAGAGTAGGATCAGATAATGAAGAAGCACCAGAATAAAGAGGGTTCTGGGCTGGAGTGGATTTACGCTTAGGTGTCATAGACACGACTAACGTAAACTAACAGAGAGGGAGAGAAAGAATGACAATCAGAAAAGTCCCAAGCAGTTTCAAATATATCAAGTATATTGAAAAGAAGTACGTATGCATGGGAAATGCATGAACATGTGACATGCAAAAGAAATTGCATCATGGGTTTAGCCCAATCCAAACCTATCAGCACACAAACAGATAGCACACATCTAAATGCATGACAATACCATTATAATGCTAATATGATGCAATGTATGAGATTTTAAACTCATTTAAGTGAAAACCCATCCCAAAATTTTAATACAAACTCATCAATTTTGAAAAACCCCAAAACCTAGGTTTCAAAACATGAAATGCATGAATGTGAAAGGATTGGAAGCTTACCAAGGGAAGAAATTCTTGAAAAAGCTTGAAGAATCCTTGAAGAACAAAGTTTGGAGTGAGATAAGAATGTTTTAGGAGAGAAAACAGAAAAGTATCGAGAGAGAGATCGAAGGAAATGATTTCCGGATCGCACAAGGGGCTTATATAGTGCAGCTAGTAAATCTCGACAGATGCAGGTATCAAGAGGTATCGAGGTATCTGTCAAGGAGGTGTTGAGGAAATGCTCTTCGACAGCTGAGGTGTCGAGGAGGTATCGAGGAACAACACAACAGAATCAAGAACAGAAGCTCGATCGATCCACCAGGTATCGAGGTGCTATCGAGGATATAGACCCAATCTCGATCAATCCACCAAGTATCGAGGTGCTAGCGAGATTGCGATAAGAAAAAGCTTAGGAATCTCGACAGATAGCTAGCTATCGAGAAGGTATCGAGGAGGTGTCGAGCCAGCTTTTAAAAGCAGTTTTTCGAGATGTGAAAAACACAGACATGAATGCAATCCAACATGCAACTCAACCAACGATCCAATCAACATATTAAGCTCTCAAAATCATCTCTCAAATAAAATTTAAGCACATGGATCTTCAAAAACACACACACACACACTAAACAAGTCTAACCAATTTTATATTTCAAAAACAAGTCAAGACAGTTTAGTGAGCATACATTAATATATGCAAAACCTTGTGATGGCCAAATCACATTGTACCTGCACATGTATCAAAAATAACAGGGAATATTGCGTGTTGTGTGTGAAAAACATCGCAAGATTGCATAAGTGTATACATGTTAAGACGATTTGAGATATGAGAAAATCGCTTTAACTCACACACAATCATAACTGCTTGATAGAGACTATCACCTTTGAGGTACATCCTATAACTCTCACATCTCCTAGAATACACGCTTGCAATCATATTTAAAGCATTTTTGATCTTTTTGCTTTTGATTTTTCTTTGCATATTTTTCTTTTAAGCATATCATACATGGGCATATTAGAGAGAGAAAAGAAATACCCAATGATATTTGACATTCTAATTTTGCTACGCCTAAGCACACAAATGTCATTGACACTGCACTTTTGCTATGCTGAAGCATACAAGTGTCTTATTATGATTGGTGGGCAAAAGTGGTGAGATGGTTATTTATGCCTTTCTCTCAGGATTTTTTAGTTCTTCCCGTTAAAAAGAGTGATATAAGTGTTAAGTATAAGAGATAACTTAATCTTACTCATCACAAACACGAGCCACAAAGCTCACTTGCTTAGTTGTGCATAGAGATGCTCATCTAAGCTACAAATGATACAAAGTTTAGAAGACTTTGTTTTAATGGCCATCCAAGGTACACAAGTACCAATGTACACAAAACACACACCGTTTTTGTATTTTTCTGATTTTTCAATTTTTTTTATATTTTTATATGAAAAACAAAACAAAGCAAAACTGAAGAAAAACAACAAAAACATGTTAAACACCCAAAGCATAAAAACTAGACTGACTCAAAACATGAAAGCAAAACACATAAGTAATGCACACACAAAAACAAGAAGAGAGAGAGAAAAGTGACAGAATCACTTAGAGCCCTTTTCCTTCCACACCTTGGAAGAACCTTTCCGTCTAGCAAACCTTTGAACCGGCGGTGAAGGGGAAGAATTAAAACCGTTCAAGTTCAAAAGGAACTTAAGGGCTTTGAGAAGATCTCCAAGGGGAGCAAGAGAGGATTGAAGCTGATTCTGGTTCCCAGATGCTATCATGCCGTTGCTCTGTTGAGTGGCAAGCCACTTGTAGCAATTTGGTCGAGTATGACCGGCAGCTCTACAATGATGACAAAGATGCTGCTTCTTTTGTTTAAGCTTTTGAGAGTTAGCCTTTTTAGCCCTAGGGTTTTTAACATCTTTCTTCTTAAGCTTTGGGGGTACTCCTAAGATAGATTTACCCTTGTCTATATTCTCACTAGCTAATTCAGTTTTAATCTCACTGTTCTCAGTTTTAACATTGTTAGCAGGAGGAACAAAAATAGTAATACTAGAAGAAGCAGTATTAGAGGAAGAAAGTCCATACCCTAAACCTGTTCGATCTAAAGCAGATTTCTGAATGCTTAGCATCCCATCTAGCTTAGCATCCCATCTAGCTTAGCACTTGAAGTCCTTTCCAGTTGAGCTCTGACTTGACATAACTCTGCTTCAAGCTTCTAGGTCTTCTCAGCCAAGAAATTGTTCTCAAACCTCAGCGCCCCAATAGTCTGATTAGCCTCATCAAACTTTGTGGAAAGTTCCTCACGGTCAAGTTCCACATCACTGAGCTTCTTGGTGGTTAGCCTATATAGTTTCTCATGCTTCTCAAAAAGCTTGTACAGTTTCTCATAAGCTATATGGATGTCATCTTGATCATCCATCTTCTCAAATTTGGATTCCACCAATTCCTCTTCTTCAACCACATCTTTAACAATCCCATTAGTAGGATTGACAGTGGCCGTGAAGGCATTTAAGATTTTGTCATCCTCATTGTCGAAATCATCCTCAAGCTCAGTGTCGCTCAAGGTAACAGCAAGTACCTTGCTCTTCCCAATGCTCTTGAGGTATGTAGGACACTCATGTTTCATGTGACCGAAGCCTTGACACCCAAAGCACTTGGGTCCCGAGGGAACAGTGTACTGACCACCTTCCTTAGCATCCTTTTTTCCCTTTGTCTTGCCCTTTAAACTGAGAAGAACTGGATTACCTGCAGTCCTTGTCAAAACCCTTTCCATTGGTGTTCTTCATAAACTTCTTGAACTCTCTAGTAATGTAGGACTTCATCTTGGAATCTTCATCATCAGAAGATTCATCTGTTTCACTGCTCTTGGCCTTTAGTGCCATACTCTTGCTTTTACCCGACTTGCCTATTCTTGTCAACCCCAGCTCATAGGTCTGCAAGTTTCCAACCAGCTCAGTCAGAGGAATATTGTCAATATCCTTTGATTCCTCTATTGCCGTAATCTTGACATGAAATCTCTTGGGTAGAGATTTGAGCACTTTCCTCACAATCTTGGGTTCAGGAATGGTTTCCCCAAGATTGAAGGCTGAGTTCACTATGTCCTTTAGCTTGGCATAGAACTCATCGAAAGACTCATCCTCCTTCATCTTTATCTCTTCAAAGCTTGTAGTGAGCCTCTAAAGCTTTGAGTCCTTGATAGCCTTAGTACCCTCATAGGTTGTCTGGAGAATGGTCCAAGCCTCCTTGACAGTTTTAGTTGAGGATATCTTCTTGAACTCCTCATTGGTGACTGCACTGAACAATGCATTCAATGCTTTGCTATTGAAGTTTGCCGCCTTAATCTTGGCATCATCCTAGTTGGCTGGCGCTTCTGTAGGCTTAGTCCAGCCTATCTCCTCAGCTTGCCACACTTTCTCATCTAAAGACTACAAGAAAGCTCTCATGCATACTTTCCAATATGCAAAGTTAGTGCCAGCAAATAAAGGATGTATGATTAATGATTGTCCTTTATCCATGACAAACAGGGGTCAATGGATCAACACAACAAAGATTAAACCCTAATCAGAGTGTGCCTGCTCTGATACCACTTGAAAGGCCACAAATTGAATGACCCCTTGTGATAAAAATTAATTAATTAATTAATTAATTAGCCAAGTTATTAATTAATCAATTTATCATGCAAATGCGTGGTAGCACAAACAAATCACCAATATACTAAATATGCAGCGGAAAATAAATAACACAGTGATTTGTTTACGAATGGGGAAAACCTAATGGCAAAAACCCCACCGGGTGATTTTCAAGTCACCACTCCCGAAACTCCACTATTATCACAACAAATGGTTACAAGTAAAGGAATCCAAGTACCTTACCAACCTACAGTTGAACCCTTACCCCAATACCCAATTAGACTTGTTCTGTAGTGACAGTTCCCCTTTTGATGCACGACTCCCAAGTACGTGACTAACCAATTGCGCGGATCCCAGTACGCGACTTCAATCACCAACTAAGAAGGTTGTTGATTGCAAAGTTCTTAAGTTCATCCACACGATGAAGATCAAGAAGATACTTGGTCACAAAACCCTACGGTGCACACATACACAGCAACTTCTTCAAGAGAAAGAGATGAACTAGGGCAAGAACTTCGTCTCCAGTCACAATTTGCTTGAACAAAGTTTGCTCAAAGCTTGTGCAACTTGTGAACTCTTTGACGACCCTTAAACTGATCCTTTTATATGTCTAGGGTTAGGAGAAAAGAAAGCCCAAAGACAAATTCACGGATCCCAAGAAAATCATATTAAAATTCTGAAAATCTTAAACCTCGACAGATAAAAGGTGTCAAGCAGCTATTGAGAAGGTGTTGAGCACACCGAATGTAGAACAGCTTCCTTAAGCTCGATAGATGCAGCTGTCGAGCCAGCTGTTGAGCTTTAATGATTTTGCACTCTGAACTTGTTTTCTTGAATAGACTTGAAGGCTTCAATACTTGATCTTGAAACATGGTTTCTTGAAGTATTTAAACACATCCTAAATCTACCCAAATACAAGTAAAGTGCGTTTTGTCAAAGGATAAGCCAATTACATAAAAGAATGACATATGTTCCTAACAAGTGAAACACATATGTCCTAACAACATCAAAGAGACATTTTTACTCTTCAATTTTGAAGGCACTATGCCTAAAAGTCTCTTAATTTCCTTTAGGGTAAGGAAGTCATTGACCTTGTTTCTTTCACTACCCAATCTCAAGCCGGTGATGATAGAAAAGTCATAAGGTGTCAGCATTACTTCACCAATACCTGGGAAATGGAAAGTACATGTGCTATCCCAAAACCATTCTGACAAAGCAAGGAGTAGCTGAAGATCCTTGTACTCATGGGTTTCCTAATTCAATAAAGCTTGGAAAAAAGTTTGAAAGTCGGCCTCATTGAAAATGTTCTTGATGTCTGGAGATAGTATCTCCCATATGCCTTTCAACATTTGAAGACTACCTTGGCTCTTAAGGTTCTACAAAACAAAGTTTGAATCAACATCACAACCACAAACCAAAAAAAAAAAAAAAAAATCTACATGTCCCAAAATCACAACCAAAAAAATTCGAATTTTCAATCCCAAAATCATAACCAAAAAATTCCAAATTTTCAATCCAAAATCACAACAAAGAATTTCTTCATGTTCCAAAATCTCAACCAAAAAATTTCTACATGTCCAAAATCACAACCAAAAATTCCTACATGACCAAAATCACAACCAAAAATTCCTACATGTCCAAGATCATAACCACAAAAGTTGTCCATGATCCAACATCACATATCCAACAAAGATTTTTTTTTTTTTTTTAATAGCCAAAATCTCGTACCCATAAAATTGCCATACCCATAAAAGTTTTCCATATGCATACCCACAAAATTGTGCTATGTTCATGAAATAAAATTTGCACATGTCAACAAAATTTTCCACGACAACCTCAACGCCCCAAAATTCAAGCCAAAGTTCATTCAACAACATCACAAATTGCCAACATTGCCAAAATTCATGAGCCACCAATATTGTTCAAGTTACACCATGACCAAAAAATACAACAATTCAAAATGCCCCAAAGCCAAGATTACAACATGATCAATCATGCAATGTCCCAAATTTCAACAAGAGCACACAACAACACAATGACAATGTCTCAACATCAAACTCTCAATTCCAAATTTCAAATTTTCAATCCCAAGTTTCAAATTCCAAGTCTCAAACTTCAAATTCCAAATTTCAAACTTCAAAGATAAAATCTTTTTCAAGGAACTACAGAAATCAATCAAAGTTTTCTTGATAAAAGATGTAAAATCCAAATCAAGAAGGAACAAATGGAAATCACACATCTCAAAAATAGTGGGACAACAAAGCCCTCATCATTTAAAGTCTAATCCTAAATTTTGACTTTTTGCAGGCAACAGTTCTGATTGAAGTAGAAAATCCCTTTAACCAAAATTTCAACAGCTCCGGTTCTGAGGTTGAAAAGCCCCCTGGTTCCCTTTCTTCAAGATCAAGGTTGAAAAGCCCCTTGGTCGCCACAGCTCCAGTTTCGAGGTTCAAAAGCCCTTTCGTTCCCTTTCATCAAGATCGAGGTTGAAAAGCCCCTTGGTCATCACAGCTCCGATTCCAAGGTTGAAAAGCCTTTTGGTTGCCTTGTCTTCAAAATCGAGGTTGAAAAGCCCTTTGGTCATCGCAGTTCAGATCAAGGTTGAAAAGTCCCTCGGTCGCCACAGCTCAGATCGAGGTTGAAAACCCCTTGGTCGTCACAGCTCCAATTTCGAGGTTGAAAAGCCCCTTGGTTGCCTTTTCTTCAAGATCGAGGTTGAAAAGCCCCTTGGTTACCTTTCTTCAAGATCGAGGTTGAAAAGCCCTTTGGTCGCCACAGCTCCGATTCCAAGATTGAAAAGCCCCTTGGTTACCTTTCTTCAAGATCGAGGTTGAAAAGCCCCTTAGTTGGCATAGCTCTTGCTCCGAGGTTGAAAACTCCTTGGTTGCCTTTTCTTCAAGATCGAGGTTGAAAAGCCCCATTGGTCATCACAGCTCAGATCGAGGTTGAAAAGCCCCTTGGTCATTACAGCTCCAGTTCTGAGGTTGAAAAGCCCTTTGGTTACTTTTCTTCAAGATTGAGGTTGAAAAGCCCCTTGGTTGCTACAACTCAGATCAAGGTTGAAAAGCTCCTTGGTCGCCACAGCTCATAGCGTGGTTGAAAAGCCCCTTGGTCGCCATAGCTTAGATCGAGGTGGAAAAGCCCCTTGGTTGCCACAGCACCAGTTCCAAGGTTTAAAAGCCCCTTGGTAACATTTCTTCAAGATCGAGGTTGAAATGCCCCTTGGTCACCATAGCTCCTGCTCTGAGGTTGAAAAGCCCCTTAATTACCTTGCTTCAAGATCGAGGTTGAAAAGCCCCTTGGTCGCCACATTTCCAGTTCCGAGGTAGAAAAACCCCTTGGTTACCATCCACATTCAGACTGAGATAGAAAAGCCTCTCGGTCACCATAATTATCAAGAATCATTTCAAAATTCATCAGCTATCAAGTAGGTCAAGTATTCACAATTTTCATTTTTTTCCAAAAGGTAAAAGCATTAGTTCTATGTTCCAAGATTTTAGGTTCTAGGGCTAGGTAATCTTTGAAAAATCAACCTCAATTAAATCATGGCTACTAAAATCAGTGTCTTTATTTTACATTGACATTCGCTTTGCAAGCTCTGTCAATGAGGGGCATTCTATAGACACTTGATTTTGCACCCATAATTTAATCAAGGAAGATGACTAGAATGACCAATAAAATACCCAAAATTCATGATTGCATTACCTGCATTAATTCATTCATTGCATATCATAAAAATGATCTTGAGATTCTAATGGTCGTGACAGTATACTGGATTTCCAAATCGGATCGTTGGATTGAAAGATATCATGAGATCAAATTTTCACGGTCTGCATGCATTGTATGGGGTGAAGCTAATGTGTGACTAATTGAAATTAATTTTAATTGGTTAATGATTAAAATTAATTAAATGAATTTATGTGATTGGTGGAGTATTTTTCTTAAAGTAAGATTTGTTGCATGGGATTAAAACAAACTAGTCGCTAACCCGTGCGATGCACGGGAAAGCTATTGATAACTTCCTCAATATGAAAAAAAAAAAAAAAAAAAATCAAGATCATGGTATAAATTATATACCAAACCAACAAAATCTATCACTTACAATGTAATAAAATCTATCACATACAATGAGATATCGTGATAACCAAGAGCTTGAGATCATATTTAGAAAATATTTAACTAATATAAGTACACTCCAATACAATTAATTACACAAATATAGTTAATTCCATACTCATTCAATCAAATATCTTTCATAAATTACATTAATCATTCTTGATATCCAAGATGTATCTAAATTCTAACATTGCCAGTAAACAAAGATGCTAGACCTCAATGGGATTGAAAATGAAACATAATGCCAATTTAGACAATTGCTGAAATCATCACTTTCCACTATTGAGAGAGAGAGAGAGAGAGAGGTGGTTGTTGTGTCGCATCTCTTAAGAAGAATCTACCCTTTACATTTTTTTTTTTTTTTTGATGTAATTGACCCATAACAAAATAGATGCACTACATTCATAATATGCACATTTGGGAGATTAAAAGTAAAGAAAAATGAGAAAATGAACCCAGCTAAAGTTTTTTTTCTCTTCCTCTTGATGTTGACTTTTCTAGAATCATCCAGAATCAAATTTAAGTACTCCTCAGAGACCTGTAAGGCATAAAAATTAACATTTCAACAAATTTACATGCATTCACTTAAAATTGTGACAAATGCTAAAAATTAGGTTGATATCAACCTTTTAACCAAAATTCAACATTTTAATGATTGCACATGAATCAGCAATTTTGCCATTGTTAGTTGCAACATATATCTTTTTATTTGTGACAAATATGGTGCAATTTTGGCCATCAAATTTTACTCAAAAGCCAAGATTAGACAACGTCCATCCTGCATTACTCTAAGAAATTTGTAGAATCCTTACCCTAAAATCAAAAAGAACATGCCACAACCATGGATAGGAGGCAAAACAAAAAATTACATGTTCACAAAGATTTCAAATTTCTCAAGATGTAAATTTGACAATATCACCCCTAAACTTGTTTATTATACATAACATATAGCAAAACTACTCATCATAAATGTGATTAAAAAACTTAAGCTCTAAATTACAACCCTCTACATAATTTTTTTTTTTTTTTTTTTATAAGAAAAGACTATCCTTAACATTTTATCTTCAAAACATCATAACAGGGAATGTTGCAAAAATTTGGAATGATTTACCTATATATAGCTTAACCATACTTGCTACTTTATAAAATTCAAATCAAGACGTTTGAATTTTTCCCCTCATCACTCAAACAGATTATCAACTAAAATTTTAAGAATAGCATTACATGCAAAACCTAGAAAAGCCCAACATTGAAAAGGACAAAATCAATAACTAAAAGTCTCTAAAAAACATTGCCACTCTCATGCAATATCCAATACAGCCACTTTTAATAAGCACTATGAGAAGCAAATATACAACAAAATACCATTAAATTGAATAACACATAATCAAGAATATACCTTCTTTTCTTATTAAAATTGCACCATCTAGCATCGATGTAGACACAAGAACTTCTTTGTAAACAAATGCAAACGCAAATGTAAGTTATAAGTTGAAGTAGACAAAAAGGTTAATAACTACGTAGGTTGTCAAACATGATCACTTGAAAGCATTAGAATATATGTTTTAGGGGTAACAATTCCTCAAATTCAATTTGTTCAAGGAACCTACAGAATCAAAGACCAGTCCTACAGATTATAGAGAAAATTAAAATAAAAGACATTGTGATGGCAAGTTATGTCTACCTCAAGCAATGTGTTCCAAGTTTAAGTCTTGAAATCAGCCTAACCAACCTCTCCCAAAGCTTCTTTTTTTTTTTTTTTTTAATTTAGATAGTGAATATCAACGACATCAGTAACATTTATCATATATAAAAATATGGAATGATATTCTTACCAAATGAGATAATATCTCCATGTCGGACTTTGGCTTTGACCCTATTCTTCCTCAACCTCTCCCAATTGAGATATGACATTTTCCTTGCAGTAAAAAATATATAGTATGTAAACAGAAGTTAAAAAGAGACAAAAGCATTAAGAGAACATAATAAACAACTTTGTATCATTGAGGAAGACCAAACTATCTTGCAATGAAAAGAAAGCATACTTGTACCAAAACCACCACAACGGTGGAAGCTGTGACTTTTGTGTGTACCAGTAAACAATAGCATCTTGCTATAAAGAGTTTAAACTATCTATTCGGAGGATATTCTTCTTAGTAATGTCAAGCTTTACAATTTTGTCAAAAAATTCACATATATTTATATATAGAGATATATATCACTTACCAATCAACAGCTTTTGAGTGTGACTTTTTCCACACAAAAAAAAAAAAAAAGAAAAAGGAAGTGATATATAGGGAAAAAAAATAGAACCCAAATGGCATTGATTTGAATAGAAAAAAAAATGTTCCCAAAATCAAAGCTAATCTACAAAAATCTGTAAAACCAAATCAAACACAAAGCCAATAATTTATCTAAAATTTCTTAATCTAGCCAAAGAATTAGACAAAGATGTAACGCATCCTTAGAAGCATAGACAATTGAGAGAGACATCATCACTTCAGAATCAAGTTCAATCCTAAACAATGAAAAGAACATGAGACCTAAGATTAAAATGTAAAACCCAATTTATTTTTCCCTTAGTCCCAATATCAACAAATATATATTAATCGTTAAACCATTTACTAATGCAAAGTAAGTCAAAATTAAATAACCAGAAAAAATATTTTAACAAAAAAAAAAAAGGAAGATATCATACCTGAAGGTCAGATGTCGTTTCCAAACTTTTCAAGGGCTTCATACCCTTCCATCTCCACCTCTACCTCTACCTCTACTTTTTCCACCACTTCTAAACCTTCTAAATCACCAAAATAACCAAACCTCCTAAAATGAAGTCATTTAATGCAACCTTTTTTTAAATTAAGTCATTAAATAACAACAAATGACTAACAACAAGATAATTTTGAAAACCAATTCTAAATAGTTCAAGGCTTCCAAAATTTGTGACTTTCAAGTTTCTTCTAGATTAGATAACTCTAAGTTGGGCTGATTATACTCTTTTGGTAGTATTGCCAGGCAAATCTACTATTCAAACATTACAATGATTCCAAATCAACCCTTCAATATTCTATCATCAAAGTGGAATTCGGCCGGTAGCTTTGAAAAGAATTTGATTTGCAAAGGAGGCCACCAACCATTATTCAGGTCTCTTTCAAAGACAGAAATTAGTCAAGAGCATTTATGAATATAATAAGTCTAGAGGATAATTTAGTGATATAACAATAGGGGAAGTGGCAGCATAAATAACATCTAAATGCATCTTATAGGGAGTAACAATTAGCATAGCTGCTCCTTTTGGAATTTGGATCAAACATATCTTTGCAGCTCTCCATACCATTTTAAATCATAATCATATCATTGAAAAAATTATAACGCTATAAGAAGAAACTCAAGTTGTTATACTTGCACACCCAATGGTATTGGTCCATTCATTGAATCAGGATCCAAATACCATAGATAGATAAAAAAAAGAAAAAAACTATTAGGACATATGTGGTTCACATGTTAAGAACATATGTCATGATTTCATTTAATTGGCTAATCCTTTGACAAAACGCACTTTACTTGTAATTGGGTAGTTCTAGGATGTGTTCAAATACTTCAAGAAACAAAGTTTCAAGATCAAGTGTTGAAGTCGTCAAATCTGTCCAAGAAACAAGCTGAGAAGTGCAAAATCATTAAAGTTCAACAGCTGCATCTATCGAGGTTTAAGGAAGCTGTTTAGCCCGTGGCTTAACACCTGCTCGACAGCTTATCTGTCGAGATTTAAGAAATTCATAATTCTGATCTAATTTCTTGGAATTCGTGATTATGTGTTTAGGTCTTCTTTTCTTCTAACCCTAAACATATAAAAGGATTGTTCTAAGGGCCGTCAAAGAGTTCACAAGTTGCACAAGCATTAAGCAAACAATGTTCAAGTAAATTATGACCGGAGACGAAGTTCTTGCCCTAGTTCATCTCTTTCTCTTGAAGAAGTTGCTGTGTATGTGCACCGTAGGGTTTTGTAACCAAGCATCTTCTTTGATCTTCATCGTGTGGATGAACTGAAGAACTTTGCAGCCAACAACCTTCTTAGTTGGTGATTGAAGTCACGTACTGGGATCCGCACAATTGGTTAGTCACGTACTTGGGAGCCGTGCATCAGAAAGGGGAACTGTCACTACAGAACAAGTCCAATTGGGTATTGGGGTAAGTGTTCAGCTGTAGGTTGGTAAGGTACTTGGGATTCCTTCACTTGTAACCACTTGTGGTGATAATAGTGGAGTTTCAGGAGTGGCGACCTGAAAATCACCCGGTGGGGTTTTTGCCGTTAAGTTTTCCCCATTCGTAAACAAATCATAGTGTCTTTTATTTTCCATTGCATATTTAGTTATTTGGTGATTTGTTTGTGCTACCACTCGCTTTGCATGTTAATTTGATTAAATAATAAACTTGGTTAATTAATAAATTAATTCATCACAAGAGGTCAATTCGTTTTTGGCCTATCACAAACATAGCTCAAAATATCAATGGAATAACAAATTTGTGAAAATTAAAAATTAAAAATTATGCAGCAAACACAAGAAAGAGCCAAATTACCAATCAAAACAAGATGCTTATCCTATCAAAATAAATAAATAAAAGTGAGATGCTTATCCACAAATCTGTTGAATTGAATAATCTACAGAAAAGATAAGCAACGAAAATCAAATAAAATACTCTAGGGCATATACATAACTTAGTAGAAAGAACATAAAGAAAATGGTTATTAGAAGAAAAAAAATTATAAAAGCAAAGCTATAGTTCATTGCTTTGTTAAATCTCTACCTAAAAAATATCAACCAAAACCTATAAAGTAATCCACAATTGGAAAATTAACAAATCAAAACTTGCTTTTTTTTTGGATAGGTAATCAAAGATTTATTACATAGAAAAGGACATCATGTTCGCAACAGTGAACACTCTGAACATTAACAAAGCAAAATTCACAATTTGCCAACGTATCTAAAAAATCCCTTCACAACTAATTGTGCTCCCATTTACTTTTGCTTCGCTGTTTTTTTCCTCAACACCCAAACAAATGCTCTATTAAAACTTTGAGAATATAATCCAACATGCCAAATCCAGCCTTTACAACATAACTTTAAACAAAGGAATAACTCAATGTATGGCTTTTTGTAAGGCCACACATTTATAAATAGATATTACTTATCAATACTGAGGCGAGGAAAGAAAAATTTTCATGGTTTAAAAACACAAGTCCTCAAGTAAAGCCTAAAGCCTTTTGGTTGGGAATTTCTAACAAAATGAAACAACCTCAACTTGCATAAAAAAAATTCAACGACTAAAATAATAGAGCAAACATTAGTCAACTCGAAAATCAACTAAGCCTTAACTGTAATTGCAATCTAAATTCATAGATGTAAAGATTACAAACAAAAAAATAAAACAATTTATGCCAGTGCAATTTATGCAATACTAACATATAATAAATTATGAAAAGGCAACAAACAACAAAATTACAACTTCCAATATTCAAAACCTTACATGACATAGAAGCATTAACTCAATTTCTCTTCACTCTGCTGCAAAATATGAAACAACAAATACCAACATACAAAACATAATGGTTTACTGAAAGTTATTTAAAAACAATGCAAAAAGTTATTCAAAATAGCGCAGATTTTATAAAATAGTGTACTGCAGTGCAGATTTTTATGAAATAGTGTGTAGTGCAGATTTTTGAGACATTTTTTCAAACACACATCATGCATTATTGTTGCAACCATTCCCTGCATATAATGTGATCAAAGAACTACCTTGTTGTCAAAAGAACTACCTATAATTTCAACAATAATAGAATACCATAATACCTCCAAAACAGTCAAATAAAAATTTCAAAAATAACTGACTTTAATCAAGAGTATAGTCGAAGCAGACAACACAATAGTTACAGTTCCAAAGCCAAAAAGTAAATGCCGTTTCCAATTCTTTCAAAATCATATATGTTTGTATATGCAATCAAGGAAGACTCTATTTAGCCTTGTAGTAATAAGAGCAACAAAATATCCAATAATGAAAACCCAATATGCACTTTAAGATATTTCATCAACATAAAAGTAACATTCTAGGCACCCAAAATCTAGACACTACCAAAAAAAAAAAAAGAGAGCAACAAATGAAACATGACAAACATCAATTGCTCTGCCATAATTCAAAATAAGGAGCACAAGAACAAATATCCAATTGAAATTAGAAGGAATAAAAGTTTCATGTACCTAGCATATGTCTTCTTAGTTGAAAGTTCATGTCCTAAAAATATATGTATGAATTTCAAAAAATATATGCTGCAAACAAAAGCTATCTGCAAAGCAACAGCTACAACCTAACTGAAAACATAAAATTAAGACCTATAAATTACAATTTGACACAAACCAAGACAAAAATATTATATTACCCATTGAAATGTCTTTAAAATACACAAACAAATTACCCGCTATATGGAAAAAAAAAAAAAATCATTAATGTAAGCATATATCATATACAATTAAAAAAAAAAAAAAAAAAAAAAAAAAAAACTGAAAATCTTCAAGACAAAGTGAGCCTAGAGTCATATTTATTTCATTTGTTTTTTGGGTCAGTGTCAAATTACTAACCTTGATATAAAACTTAGATTTAAAAAAAAAGTTGAAGTCACATATATGAGACAGATAACTTTTCATTAAGCAATGGGTTGCAGAAAATTCAGGAAATTTCGTTCAAAATGAAGCAAGAACCATCCAAAATTACAATGAAAGAATTCCATAGCTCACAAGGATAAATAGATGTACAGAAACCCCAGTGTATGGGCAGAGATTAACAAAATAAAAATAAAAACAGAGGAAAGTAGCAAACCTACTGACATCATAAAGATGGATGTTTCAATGGCCTCCTGATGCAAGGAAGGACTAGCTATCTGCGGCTTCTTTAGAATTAGCCTCCTTTTTACTTGATAAGCTAAAGCTCAATGAAAGGATCTCTGCGTCATGAGCACCCTGCCAAAATTTCCAAAATTTTAATATTCTAAGATGCATAGGACCTAAACACTTGTAAGAAAGCATAAGTTGAAATGAATATTTCAAAACTTAATGTAGGTGAATGCATTACCTGAAAGCATGAATAATCAGAAGTTTGTTGGCAATAGATATGAAATTTTCCCTTACAACCACCAGCACTGAGGTACTTGCAAAGATTCAGAAAATTTAAAAGTATTCTTATTAGCTATGTTGTCATGGAACATTCTCTGATTAGCTAAAATCAAGAAATTCAAAAACTTAAAATCAAAATTCTAAGTAGGAGTGGAAAAATTAAGAACCAATTGGAATCTAAATATCAACGAAAACATTCAAAACCTAAAATTATAAATTCTAAGTAGGAGTGGAAAAATTAAGAACCAATTGGAATCCAAATATCTACCAAAATTGAAAACCCAAAGAGTGAGAGAGAAAAACCTGAATGCCCAGTGCTTCAAAGAGAGAAAAAAGAGAAAAGTGATTACCTGTGAAAGAGGAGATTGGTGGTGAATCAACAGTAAAATCGGCTTTCCAAATCAAACCCCCCACCCCCCCACCCAAAAAAATAATAATAATAATAAAAAACTATGAACGCAGATATTAGAAAACAGACGATGGAGATGTAGAGAGAAATTGATGCGATGCTGGTGATCTGTGGTGGCAGCGGCAAAGGCAGTGGGAGGAACAAAGTTTTGGGTTTTGATTTTGGGGGAAGGATAGGGTGAGTTTTAAGTTTGGGGGAAGGAGACTTTAGCGTGACAAATGAGAGAGAGATTTTTTTTTTTTTTTTTTTTTTTTTAAGAACTATCTGGTGTATTTAGTGGGGAAGAAAGATATTTAAATAATGCTAAATAATTACTGTATTTTAATTATAATATTTAATTAATTAATGCTGACGTGGAAAACTATGGGAGATTTAGAGGCATCAGTTATATATATATATATATATATTGATAAGCTGATAATATTTAAAGGCTGTAGATAATTAGGCTTTTAGGATAATTATTGATAGGCCAAGAATGTATTGACCCCTTGTGATAAATTAATCAATTAATTAGCCAAGTTAATTAATTAATTCAATTAACATGCAATACGTGTGGTAGCATAAACAAATCACCAACTAAGTTAATATGCAGCGGAAAATAAAGTTGACACGGTGATTTGTTTACGAATAAGGAAAACCTCCAAGGCAAAAACCTCATCGGGTGATTTTAAGGTCACCACTCTCGAGAATCCACTATTATCACAACAAGAAGTTACAAATAAAAGAATCTTAATATCTTATACCAACCTACAGTTGAACTCTTACCCCAATACATAATTGGACTTGTTCTGTAGTGACAGTCTCTCCTTTTAATGCACGGCTCCCAGTACGTGACTAACCAATCAATGCATGGATCCAAGTATGAACTAACCACCAACTTGAGAAAGATGTTAGCTACAAAGTTCTTCAGTTCATCAACATGATGAAGATCACGAAACTCCTTGTTTACAAAACCCTACAGCGTACAAATGCAACAGCTTCTTGAAAAGAAAGATAAACTAAGGCATATGTCTCCAGTCACAATATGCTTGTGAAGAACTTTTGCATTAAGTTGCATCAGCTATGACGGCCCTTAAAATAATCCTTATATAAGTTTAGGGTTGTGAGAAAAGAAAGCCTAAACAAATATACACAGATTTGAGTGAAATCAGAACTGAAAATCTGATTTTCGTAAATCTCGATAGATATCTTATCTATCAAGCAGCTGTCGAGCATCGGGCTTACACAGCCTTTTAAACCTTGATAGATTCTATTTGTCAAGATAACTGTCGAGATTTAAAATCCAGCACTTTTTCATTTGATTCTTGGACAGGTTTGCATGGTTTTAACACTTGGACTTGAAACCTTGTTCTTTGAAGTATTAAACACATCCTAAATCTACCCAATTACAAGTAAAGTGCCTTTTATTAAAGGATTAGCCAATTCTATATTGACATATGTTCCTAACATAATTCGCATATGTCCTAACAATTATATTCAAAATAATTGTTTTAAAAGTCCTAATTATCACTTTGGAATGAGGTTTATCACAAAAATAACTTTGAAATTCGTCCAAATACAATTTTAGGGTTGGAAAACATTTCAAAAACGTGCTAATCAAGTAACAAATTTCAGATTCACGTTCCAAGGGACGTTTGGCATAGTAGAACCCAAAATTCGGATTGGGCTATTTCTGACAAACTTGTAGAGAATTGAATTTTCCTTTAGCTGTAAAAGGTTCAAATTAATTCAAATTTTGAGTAAAAAGATATGATCAAAATACTGAAGCTTGTTCTGATCTGAAAAATCAGCTTACTCTTATCCAAATCTCCTTTTTTTTTTTAGGATTTTCCCCCATACGTTTTTTGCTTATTTTTTCAGCATTCCAACCTCTATAAATAGGGGATGCCTCTCAAAATTCAGAAACTTTTTCACGCTCTCAAATTTCCTCTCTTTCTGACTCCCCTTTCTGGTATTTTCTTTTTTACGTTAAAGAGGTTTTGGAGGCGTTAGTCTTAAGAATTTCTTTTGTGTAAGTAAGGATTTTTAGGTTTCAAAGATAATTGCATAAATTTCTTTGAACCCTAAAATATTCTCTCAAGAATCAGAGTACTTCCATGCAAGAGGTAGTTTTTCTTTTAATTTGGTGATTTATGAATATATGTTTGTTTAATTTTGATTTTTAAATGTTCATATCATGTGTTGTCAAAATTTTCTTTACTGGAATATGTTTTTAACGTTTTTATTGTCAAGATCTATTTTTTTTGTTTCAAAAATCTGCTTGTTATCATATTTAAAATAAAATAAAATAAAACTGATTTGCATCTTCATAAGCTGCAGATATGAATTTTTCTCAATCAAAAAACTAATTTGTATCTTCCTTAGATAGAAATCTGAAATTTTTTAAAATTAAAAAAAAAAAAAAAAAAAAAAAAACTGATCTATATCTTCTTTAGAGATAGATCTAAATTTTTTTAACATAGCAGATTTTGAAATAAAAAAAGAGTCATAAGTAGTGTAGGTTTATTTCATGAATATAGTTCTCTTCTAAAATATATTTTTCTTATTTTTTCACATAAAAGAAAAACATATTTGATTTTTCCTATATACAAATCTTTTTTTTTTTTTTTTGGTTAATAAAAGAAAAACATATTTGATTTTTCCTATATACAAATCTTTTTTTTTTTTTTTGGTTATAAAACAAATCTAATTTTTTTTAATACAAACTAATGATGCAAAAAATCAACAGTTGAGCTCCTCGTCGTAGCGGATGGACGATGCTGTGAATGGGGTCGTCTCTGTAGATGGAAAACTTGCAAAATGAACTAGGTGGAAGAGTAACACACTGGTGTGGCATCAGCCAAACCGCCTTCAATACTTAAGTTAGTAAGGGAGAAGGATTCTTGAGAGAAAAAGAATGGAGGGTGATTTCGTAGAGTATTTGTGTGTGTGATTGGTCATACCTTGGGTTTCTAGTGCTTTCTCTTTTAGAGTTGAATGCCTAATAAATGGGCAATGAATCACTGTATTTATGTTCAACGGCTAGTGCGTTACATAATCTTTGTCTGAAGTTCACAACTTATTCTGTGACTGTTGCTCCATCCATTATGTTTCTTCATCAATGATCGTAATAAATGCGTAACTTCTTCTCTAGGTAAATGACAATCTTCGCATAGTGACGACCATAGATTTCTGACTCATCAGCTACTCCTTTGTTCGAATTGTCGTCTATTCGATGAGATAAGATCAAATTCATCTGACGTTTCGTATTTTGTGTACTACGCATTTATGATGGTTTTAATGTTTAAGCAATTGAATGCCACATGTATAGCTAGGATGCATTCGTTGTGCGGACATGTCTCAATTTTGCCGCACTTGTTTTGGTCACTTGTTTTGCATTCTTCCCTCCTCTTTCCTTTCTTCTATATTTTTTCCTTATTCAGTTTCTGTTCTAGGGTTTGTTTCTCCTCCGAGGTTCCTTTCTCTATCCTGCGTTCCTTGGTAAGTTCTTCAAGCTCTTTCTTCTTTTCTAGTTCTTCCATGGTAGATTATTCTGCTGTTAGGGTAGATTGTCCTTCAATAGTTTTCTTTTTTGCTCATTTAGGTTGCTTACTCAAGTCTATAGAGGGGGAGTGTATCGAGAGGGTTAGTTTCTTTGCAGGGGAGGACTGTCCATACACTTTTGTCCTTTCTTCATTATTCCCTCTAGTTTCCCATTCTGTTGAGGTAGCTAGGTTGTTAAAGATGTTCGAGATAAGGTCTAGTGATCTGGAGACGGGGTTATCTTTGTTTGATGATCGTGTGATCTCGAAGGCTACTTCTATTTCCACACCCTATAAAGCTTGGAATATCCCGTGTTCCCTTACGGGAAAAGATGAGTAGCGGATCAGGGATAGGTTTTAGTTCCCTGATTAAGTAAAATTAGGATCCCAAGTGACGAAGAGAGGGCTTGTCACTCATATGCTGATGAGGTTTGTTTTTACGAGGCCGACTTTACCAGTGGCCTTTATTGCCCCGTTCATCCCTTTTTAGTGAACTTTTTTCTTACTTGCATCCTGCTCTAGCACAATTAGTGCCTAACTCCTGGTGGATCATTGTCTCTTGCATGGTGCTTTGGATGTCCACCAATGATGGTGATGTCATTATGAGGGATGAATTCCTCCATTTTTATCATCTGAGGAAATCGAAGGACTCCAACTATTATGTGTTTAAGCCATGGGATAAGGCTTCTAGGTTAATCCTCGATTTCCCATCGTCTCTTTGAAATTGGAAGACAAATTTCTTTTTTGTCTCTAGAAGTGGTTGGGAGATTGTCCCTAGTGAGGACCTAGATGAAGCCCCCCCCCCAAGTTTTTTTCATAGTTGGGGAGTTCCCGTGTCTAGTGCATCTTTCTTATCTTTCAATTGCTTTTCCCTTCCTTCATGAGGGACGATGATAGATGATTTACTTGTGTTTCTATTTGTAGTTTCCCAGCGTCCTCGTCTGAAGAAAAGGTATCAGCGTCAAGCTGAAAGAGTGAAAGAGTACTTGGAGTCCGTCAAAGATTTTGACGAGCTCATTTCTCCTTAGTCTCTATTTCTTCACTTTTTGGGTCCAGAACTATTTACTAAGGTTCAGAAGAATTTGGAAGTTGTAAAGAAGAGTAAGCGCTTCTTTCTTTTTGTCTTCTTCTTTCTTCTCTCTCTTCTTATTTTTTATTTTATTATTTTTTTGTCCTTTCAGGAATGACGACTAGGTTTAGTAAGTAGAAACTGGTTGAGGCCCAAGAGAATAAGGCCAAAGGTGGCACCGTTAGTGGTCTCTTGTCAAAGAAAAAGACGGGCGATGCCTCTAAAAAAGATCTTGTGATGACACTTCCTCCTACCCACTCACCTGCCAAGCACCTTGCCTCTCCCACCTCGTCATTGGAGGTGATTGCCTTTGGTGGAGAGGAGGTTAGGAAGAAGAAGAAGGCTGGTGATAAGTCTTTTCTTCCTACCTTTTAGGATGATGCTGACGCAGTGGCTTTGAAGACTCATGAGCCGCTCTTAGTGAATGACCTAAGCCCTCTAATGGCGAAATAGTCTAGTGAGGTGATGTCGTCCCATATTCAGAAGCTTGTGCAGGTAAGCGTTGCAGGCAACTTTATACTTCTTCTTTCTCTTTGCTTTACTTCTACCAAGGGAAAAAAAATTTCGTAGGCTTTGGAGGAGTCTTTGTTCATCTCAGGAAGGCTCTTGGACTTAGAAAAGAAGGTGGCCACGTTTAAGCCTTTGGTCAAGTCTTTATCTGTTGAGAACGAGATGCTTAAGAACAAGGTTGCTATTCTCACTAACAAAACTGAAAATGACAAGGAGCACGTGGCAACCTTGGAGAAAAGCCTACAGGTGGAAAAAGACTTCTTCAAGCTGAAGGACAAGCAGATTAATGACCTGGAGCTGAAACTACAAACAGTTAGGGCCACGGCGATACAGGACTTCAAAGACTCTGACGAGTATTCTGAGGAGTTGTGCAAGTACTACGTGGAGGGCTTTAATCGTCTCGTGAAGTGGATGGCAAAGCATCACCCTGGCTTGGACCTCTCTGGCTTGGCCGTGGATGACGTTGAGAAGGAACTTATATCTAATCGTCCATCTGAGGCTACAGTGGAGAATGTGACAGAGGGAGCCACATACATTGCTAAAGTAATGGAGGAGGCCGCAATTACAACCTCTGCAGACCCTGTCCCTGATGAATAGTAATCTTTATGTTTTTTCCTTTCCTTTTTTCTTTCCTTTTCTTTTTTATTGCAAGGCAAGAACAATATTTTTCTTTGGGCCCGTTGTTTTAGGCAATTGAACAATTATTTTAAGGCCCATTGTTTTAGGCAATTAAACAATCAGTTTGACAATGATAGGTAGGTTGGTTGCAACAAACAACTCTTTTTACGTTTGGTTGTGCTTGGACGACCTTTTATGATGATGTGCTGAAGCAACTTTTTATACTTAGCTCATGTTTGAATAGCTCTCTGTTTTTGGCTGTGTTGGAACAATTATGTGTGAATGACGATTCTAATCATGTTTGAACACCTTAGCACTTAAGCTACGTTTTGACCAGCTTTCTATTAAGCCATGTCTAGATGACGAGCTTAGTACTCCTTAGCCAAGTTTGAACAGTTTTCATTGACTTGTGAATGACGACCTTAGTTGCGTTTGAACAACTTAGTATATTTTAGCCGTGTTTGAACAGTTATATATTGAGTCATGTTTGAATGACGATCTTAGTATATATATATATATATATATATATATATATATATATTTTAGCTATGCTTGATCAGCTTTTATTGAGTCATGTGAACCCACGATGAGAGAGGACATATACTTATTTGTTACATTTGTACAAACCGCAGTGGTAGAGTGTCATTTAATCCATAATTTCGGTAGAAATTTATTCTGTTAAAATTTATGTGAGATTGGTGTAATCTTCATTGTTTATCTTTATCATGCAATTTGATCAAATGGAAATGCAAAAAATATTAATTAGTATGGAAGTTGAATTTCGAGCTTACATTTATTAATCATGCCATTATGAAATTTTCATTTTTGTCACCTTTGTTGTTTAACTTTATTCATTTTTAATGTAGTTTTTTCATGTAATTCACACCATAACGAGGGGGTGTCATTTAATCTGTAACATGGGGTATAAGCTCATTCCATTAAAATTTAAGCAAGATTGGTGTAATCTTCATTGTTTATCTACGTCATGCAATTTGACCAAAAGGAAATGCACAAAAATATCAATTAGTATGGAAGTTGAATTTTCAATTTTGGGCTTACATTTATTAATCGCTCCATAAAAGACAAGAAATTCTTACATGTGTCTCATCCTACTGGACTTATACAATTAAAATAATCAAAAGATGGATTATTTATGCCCTCAACTGAATCGTACAACACTTATGGAAGAATTCAATTCAATTTTTTTTTTTCAATTATTAATTTTAATATCATTTGGAATTCATAGCATGTCCTTGAGGAGACCTAGCATGGGCATGGCGAAGCCGCTTCTCCTGCGAGAGTTGTTTTGCAAACCTACAGGAAAATAAAGTTGATAATTAATTATTACATTAATTATCACATTAATGTAATAATTAATAAGAAAATTTTATATGAGAATTATTGTATAAATCAATGATACCTTATGAGAGCCTCTTCATTAGTCTCTTGACCCGAACGTTCGAAAATGCCTGTTTCTAAATTCACTCTAGAAACTGGTTTCTTTAACAGTCCTTCACCAACTTTAACTAGATCTTCCAAATTCTTCTCTGTGGCTATATCCACAGAAGATACATCACCACTTAACGTGTCTTCCTGAATTCTAAGGTAGTTTTTCTCACAATGAAGAGCTTGGAAAACTACAGAAATGTGGAGGTCAACCATGTCCGCACTTGATTGAGAAAATGCGTCAACTAAAGGAGTAGACCCATTACTGGTTAACCAACTTAACAAACCCCATTTAGCTGCCTCATGCGCATTGTATTTCTGGTCATCTTTGGAAGTGCCTGTTCCTATTGAAATGACCAGAAATCGTGTATAATCCATTTGTTTTACAGGAAAGAAGTGAGGACTGCCTCGAGTGACCTCCTTTGTTACTTCACTAATAGCAACCAGTGCCTAGAGGTGAAAAAATTTAGTAAGTTAATCTTCTAAAAAAGATATAGAGAATAAAGTTTTGTGTGTAATTGGATATTTACAATGATTGGAGAGATGAATTTAAACTTGTTGGAGAGATGAATTAATGGAGTGATTAATTTAGTAAGTTAAACATTTTTGTTGAATACATCAAAAGATGTCATTTGAATAATAAGTCTTTTGGTGTGATGCGAAATAGAATAAAATTAAATTTGTTCGGCTATATAAATATGATATGAAATTAAGTTGGTATATACCGGATTATTTGCAGCAATACCACCATCTATAAGGTTAAATTCTCTCACTTTCCCAAAGGGATCTTTGGTTTGAAAATAATGAGCCGGAAGATAAGTTGGTGCTGCTGAAGTTGCAATGCATACGTCTGAAAGTAAAGCATCTGAGCTTGGGTTTTTCTTTACCTGCAGCAACCACTTTTTAATTCAGTTCCATCACTACAAGCACTTTGTTTATAATTTAATGTAACCATTCATGCAAATTTGGGTAGCAAAAGAGGAAAATGAATTTAATTGAGAAAGTTTAACCTTGAAGCTGGAGAAGATAGTAGGTTGGAGTTGCTTGATGTCAAATGTTGGAATAACAACATTTGTCAATGTCTGGTGCAACCTTGTGTTCCCAAGTTTTTCCTTAACAAGGCTATGTAGATATTTTCCATCATATTTTGGCCCTGAAAGAGCTCTGATAATCTTTGTAGCATAACCAAGCAATGGAAAACTGTATTTTAAACATGAGATCATGTTAATAACCAAAAACAACTTGTAGTAAGGTTAATAATTAATGAAATATAGTAACTACTTATATATATATATATATATATATATATTTCAAATATGAATTCAATATATAACGAAATTACTTGTTTTGTGGGAAAATTTTAGGACTATTGTTTAGGTAAAAGTCCTTGATATCCTTGGCAGCAAACAGTGGTCGGTTCTTTTCATTGGGGCTAGTTAGCATGGCAGTCACAAGACCACCTGTGCTTGTTCCTGCAATCACATCAAAATAATCTGCGATTCTTGCATCTTCACCATCCAGCTTCTGCATCATATCCCAAAAAATTTAGAGTAACAACAGAAACAAAATGATTTTAAGTCATAAAAATTCAGGATTGGCAACAAATTCTTAATAGACTAATTAGGGTCAGGCTATGTGGTTTTTTTTTTTTTTCTCCAAATTCATAGTCTCACGGCCTTTATTTTCATGACATTTTTACTTGAAAAATTAAGTACTTATAAAGATTAAGAAATAATGATGAAATTGAAGGAAAAATTATGGATTTCTTTATATTAATGTGTACTGCAAACTGGTTAGTGATTCTCCTATCAAAAAGAGAAGGGTACATGCATTTTGCAACTGTGATCAAAAGTGTAATGACGGATAGTTTGGACGAGGAATCTTAAATTTTTGAATTGAAACGTTAACAATTCTTTTGGCATGGAAACATTTATTCTACCTGAAGCTCAGACTCTAGGAAACAAAGAATAGTTCCTGGGATAAGCCCTCTGATTCCACCACCATCAATACTGAGAATGGTGATTAGGTTTCCATAAGTTGGAGGATGTAGGGGTACACTTGTTGCTTCCATGAGGGATTGAGGTGCAGGTATCTCTGTTTGTCTGTCTGTGTGTGTGAGAGAGAGAAAGAGAAGTTTTAGAGCCTTCGTGAAAAACTTTGAACCTCTTAATTAAGCCTCAAGTGATCTTGATTTCTCTTTGACAAACATTTGGGTATATATATAGATATTCAAATTTCAAACATGTCATGGATCACGCCCAAAATAAGGGTCAACAGAATCAGTTTCAAACTTGATCAACTTCAACTCTACTGCAACGTGATAGTCTATTATGCAATATAGTATACATGATAATCATGTGGAAAACATTGTAGACGTATGCTAGGTTGAGTAGATGCTCACTGAGAAAAAAAAAATATTTTTTGGCCTGATGAGTTATGAATAGGAATTACCTATTGGTTCGTGGGGCCAATGATTTGAACTTTGTAATTTTTTGTTTAAATTTTTAATTGGCTCTTATATTAAATAAAGAGTAATAACTATTGTACACACAGTACTGAACAGACTATTTGATTCTCAAAAAAAAAAACTATTGAACACAAAGTATACATAAACATATTTTGCACTGAACTGATCATGGCTTAAAAAATCGTGATTTTAAGTCATGAGTTCAGTACTTGAACTTAAATAAATTGCTTATCTAATCCCAAGTCATTTTTATGTGAAGCTAGCCGCCCAAGTCTATTATCTTCTATAAATTATTCAAAGTTTAAGTTTATTTCCTTCAAAATATTATAATACTGGATTTTATTTTTTCTGCTAAGTAGCGTTGGATTTACTATATAAATTATACTAATTCTCTCTCTCTCTCTCTCTCTCTCTCTCTCTCTCTCTCAAATCATGAATCATAAAAAATAAAAAACATGGAATTCTCCTTGTAATGGAATGTATATAATCTGCACTGGAGCTTTGTTTTGAACTAGAAGACCTACCACATAAGTATTAAATGATATATTTTAATACCAAAAAAATAAAAACATAAATTGACGATATCGCTTTCTTAGGTTATCAACTTTTCAATGGCGTCAAAGTATATATACTCCATGCGATTCAGACAATCATATTGAAGGAATTTTTATAAGTAGAATACGTGAATTTTTGTTACTATTAGATAATATATAGTGACCTATACTCGCAGGATAAATTGTAACAAGTTTTTATCAAAAAGAAATGTATCAAGTTAGAAAATTCAAGGATTTCATTAATTTTTTAAAAAATATCTGGTTTAATAATGAAACCACCTTTTAGGAGAATTTTATGTAACTTACCTCAAAATTGTTGTTAAAAGAAAATTGTAATAAAAAAAATGTGAGACACATTTTTAGCATTGCCTATTAATAATCCCTCCTCCCCTAGCTAGAAGTTTTCGCTATGACCCTAGCCTTGTGAATCTCATGTTCAAATTAACCTAGGGTCATAGTTTTATAGATCTATAACGTACCTTGCAAAACCAACTAATAGTAGCTTTTTGTAAAACTTGTTCAACAATGGCCAAAAAAAAAAGTCTATTGTTTTATTAACATCCTTAAGTTTTTTGACAAATTGATAATATCACTTTTAAAATAAATATATAGCTAAAATACTATTTTTGTTTCTGCATTTTGGGGTCATTATCAATTTGGTTCTTATATTCTGGTTGTAGTCAATTTATTCCCTATATTTTGGTAGCATTTAAATTGGCCCATGTTATTTTTAACTTGCAATCAATTCAGTCCCTATTTTCAATTTATAATCATTCTGGGTCCAAATTTGAATTTGTTTTAGTTTCTATGTTGATATTTATGTCTACCTAAGTTGGAGATTGTTATATTTGATTTGTGTTTTTGCATTTAGTTGCTATGAAAGTGCAAAAAATGTAAGAAAATTTGTGATTTGATGGTAGGGACCAAATTAACTGCAAGTTAAAAATAATATAAATCAAATAACTTACTACTCCTACTAAACTATAGAGACCAAATTGATATTAATATCAAAATATAAGGATCAAAATGATATTTTCACCTAATAATATCTTTTTAGTGCACTCTCAATAGGGAACGGGCAATTTGAGAATGGTATAATAAGCAGGAGGAATTTATTATGTTGTGTTTAAAGTTTTTAACAAAAGAGTGTTTTTCTGGGTTGTGGACTATTTGATAGCATTTGTGAATCTTAATTGATAGTGATTTTTTTTTTCTTCTTTGCGTACAACAATTTTGTTTTTTTTTTTTTTTTAAAGAAACCCTACAACAGGTTGAAAGAAGGGGGGGAGGGGGGGATTGGGAGACAAACTCAAATTTTTATTCATGAATGAATCAAGTAATAGCTAGCACTTATTAGTTACAACTCACAAGGCTTGCCATTCATCTATTGAATTTATCTTCTTCTCATTAAAATTTATGGTATTTTTATTTTAAAAAAATATCTATATATTATTAGGCGTATATATTACTATAACATAAAAAATTTCAACATACAATCAATTGTTAGGCAGTATGTATAGCAGAAAGGTAGAAAGTCTAAGAAATAAATTCTCAAAAGTCAAAAAATTAAGCAAGAAAGAAGATAGGTACTTTCATTAGACCATAAACATTTAAGTACCTAGGACGGTGAGGAAGAATTCATCAAAAAAAAAAAAGGGGGGGGAGGGTGAAGAAGAAATTTGGAAAGTCACTGATATCATCAGAAAAACGATGTTTTATTTTAACTGTTTGCCGGAATTAGACAAAAGCACGATAGTTAAATCCACGAAATTTAAATCGTGGTGGAAGACTAGTCTACTACACAGTTGACCGAGCAAACTGATTTCTTTAATTAATTATTACCAGTTCGTGAACCCTAAATGACCGCATACAATGTCATACATATTAATTTTAATCGTGGTGGAAGACTAGTCTACTGCACAGTTGACCGAGCAAACTGATTTCTTTAATTAATTATTACCAGTTCGTGAACCCTAAATGACCGCATACAATGTCATACATATTAATTTGTCATACATATTACATAGGACAATGTTTATTTATTTATTTGTTTTTATTAAACAATTAATATCATACATAGGAGGCCAATAGGGGTGGCAATTTTTATCCATATCCATGAAACCCACCCATTACCCATCTAATTTAGATAAGTCTTAACCCAACCTATTTGAGTATTTGGGTTAAATGGATAAAGACCCATTAGGTTATTTAATTATATGGGTCTTAATGGATAAACCCACTAATACCCACTAAAACTCATTTAAAATTTAAATAAACAACATGAAATCTAAATTTCTAGAAAATGACCAAAATACTCCCAAAACTCAAAAAATTACCAAAATACCTCTGAAACCCAAAAAATGACCAAAATACCTCCAAAACCTTAAAATTACCAAAATATCCTCACCCAAAACCAAAAAAATGACTAAAATACCCCTCGAAACCCAAAAAATGACCAAAATACCCCCAAAACCCACAAAATACCCCTGAAACCTAAAAATTACCAAAATACTTCTGAAACCAAGAAATTTACCGAAATACCCAAAAAATATAAAAATTATTGAAATACCCCTAAAACCTAAAAGATGACAAAATTGCCCTCGTAACCTAAAAATGACTGAAATACCCTTAGATCTTAAAAATGATCAAAATAACCTAGAAGCCTAAAAAATTACTGAAATTCCCTTGAAACCTATAAAATGATTGAAATACTCTTAGAACCTTTAATTTGTCAAAAATATCTTCGAAACATCCAAAATACCCCAAACCTCTATTTTGGTAATTTTAGATGTTTCTGGTGTATTTTGGTCATCTAACATGTTTAGGGGTATTTTGGTTATAATTTAGATTTCAGGGATTTCTATCAATCATTTTTTTAGGTTTTGGGGTTATTTTGGTCATTTTTGGTCTTGGGGTATTTTTATCATTTTTTAGGTTTCAGGATATTTTGGTAATTTTTTAAGTTTCAAGGGGTATTTCAATCATTTTTTAGGTTTAGAGGTATTTTGGTCATTTTTTAGGTTTTAGATGTACTTCAGTCATTTTTTAGGTTTAGGGGTATTTTGGTAATTTTTAGGTTTTGGGGGTATTTTGGATTTTTTTTTAGATTTTGGGGGTATTTTGGTAATTTTCTTAGGTTTGGGGTTATTTTGGTCATTTTTTAGGTTTTCAGGTATTTCGATCATTTTTAGGTTTCAGGGTATTACGGTCATTTTTTAAGTTTAGGGGGTATTTTGGTAATTTTATAAGTTTTGGGGAGGTATTCGGTCATTTTTTAGGTTACGGGGTAATTTGATAATTTTCTTTTAGGTTTCGAGGGTATTTTAGTCATTTTCTAGGTTTCAAAGGCATTTTGGTCATCTTTTAGGTTTAAGGGGTATTTTTGGTATTATTAAGGTTTCGGGGGTATTTCGGTCATTTTTCAAGTTTAGGAGGTATTTTGGTCATTTTTAGGTTTTGGGGGTATTTTGGTAATTTTCTTAGGTTTTGGGGATATTTTGGACATTTTAGATTTTTGGGGGGGTATTTTGCTCATTTTAGAGATTTTGGAGGTATTTTGGTCATTTTAGTGGCTTTTAAGCATATTTGGTGATTTTAGAGATATCGGGTGTATTTTGGTCATTTTAGTGGTTTCATGGGTATTTTGCTCATTTTAAAGATTTTGGTGATATTTTGGTCATTTTAGTGGTTTTTGAGCATATTTGGTAATTTTAGAGATATCTAGGGTATTTTTGTTATTTTAGAGGTTCCATGGGTATTTTGCTCATTTTAGAGATTTTGGTGATATTTAGCTCATTTTAGAGATTTTGGTGATATTTTGCTCATTTTAGAGATTTTGGGGATAATTTATATATAAACAGGTCGTAAATAGATAAATGGGTAATTACACACTCAAATCATTTATAACTCAACCCATTTATGACCCAACCCACCCATTTGCCACCCCTATAGGCCGATAAGTTTTTTTTCTTTTGAGGAAAAGAAGTCGGATAAGTTAAGGATATGTAATGAAAAAATTTTGCATACGAGGATATACATCTTGTTGAAAGGTTATATACTTTACTAGAGGTTATATAAACACATACCTTTGGTGGAACAGATCACCATATTGCCGGATCTTATTGTAGGAGAGGCTACTAAAGTCTCCTAATTTCCATGCTCCATATTCTAGGGAACAATATACTGTGTCCTAGAGAGATGGCTTGTCCGCCTCAAACCCCAAAGGGTCCAAACCATGAGAAAGATGTCTCAAGTATCTATAGATTTTTTTTCCTTTTTGACAATTCAATCCACATAAATCATATCAAGTACCAACATCAAGAATTATCATAACAATTTCATTGAATATACTCTTAAAGTAAGTTAGATCTCTAAGCAATAATTACAAGGACCATTGGCCACAAAAGAATAGAGGTCTGAATAAATAATTATATATCATCAACTTGTCCCATCAATGAGAATAATGTCACAACCACTATAATATACAAAAGAATAAGTTAAGCCTATTCTAAGATGTACATCATCTAATATCTCCATTACAAAAGTTCAGCCTCCATCAGTAATTAGTCTAACTACTGTTAGCCACCAAAAAGTTCTCTCAAAAGATTGTTGCCTACTCTGAAAATTTTATAAAATAATGGAATGAGACAGAGCCCAGTAAGTAGCATAATTAATGGAGGGTGGGGGAAATGGAAGTTTCATTTTCAATAATAATACTATGCTATGACAAGAATGATTTAATAATGAAACACAAAGTTTTTCAAAGTAAATACCTTGAAACTATATACAAGAATCTATGAGTACCAACAATATAATTTCCAAAGCCATAATATCTAACATAAGGTAAATTATCACAAATATACCACACTACCACATAGACCAGTCAAGGGATCCATCCATTCACAACTGGCATGATATTGTCCTCTCTGGTATGCAGACTCTTCACCCCATGGACAGCAACCCCACCTATACTCTCAAGGTTTTTATTTCCCCCCATGGGCAGTAGAGAGAGCGCATCAAGTAGGACCTCTATTGCATGTGTTCTCTTAGCCCCATGGGCAACAACCTCACCCACACACAATCAAGTTATCTCTTCCCTATATAGGTAGCAAGGAAGAACGCGTCATCCAAAGTAAAAGGGCACTAATCTAGATTTGATTTCATTGTCACAAAAACTACGAAAACCAAATTGAGTGATCACCGGGAAATCACACATGGAATAGTGTTAAAACCACATAAAGCTCACAGGTTACATTACTTTGAAACACATAGTTTAAATCTAGGTAGTTTCAGAAAAACCTTAAATAATTTAACTTCTACAAAGTTTGTAAGGTTTTCAACTTCATTTTTGTCAAGAGATTTTCTATCAATTTCCCATTTAACAAGACAAGATAAGCATTTTTAAATTTTTTAATATACCATAAAATCCATGATTTCCTTATCAAAGATTAAATAAAAGATGCCAATTTTTCTATATCAACAATTCATGCATTTCCCCAAATGCAATACCAAATATGATGCATTTTCATATATATATATATATATATATATTAAGGTTACAACACAGTAGTTTTTAGGAAAATATAGTTTCCATAGGTAGTTTCCAAAAGTGTGTCTAACCCAAAAACAACATTTATGCAACATATTTATTTTTCAAAAATCCCATTAAAAAGCTACTTACCTTGCAACCGCAAAAGCCTAATTCTCCAAACTCCAAGGAGATTAGCTAGAACCTAAACAATATCAAGTAAACCTATCACAATAAGCATAGAGCTTGAAATTGTATCTAGCTACAATTTAAGAATTGCCAAATGAGCACTTAATTAGGCAAGCCTAGTATTTAACCTCATCAATAATAATATATCCTACTTCCAAAGTTTTTCAACAAATTGATTCACAAGGCATAAACTCCAATTTATAAAGTTAACTCATTTAATAACATCTCCAACATTATGACTAGCTTCCATAAAATTTACACTACATCATTAAGAGACCCATGAAAGCAAAATCAAAATATCCTCCAAGACAAGAAATTTAGAACTTCAACTAACTCCAAATAAACTCAGTGGCAATGGAAAAATTAGATTTACCAACCATCACATGTTATAACTCAAAACCCCTAAATTTTCTACCATAAATAAACCTTAAGTAGTCATCATTAGTACAAACCATATACCCACTCATCAAATAATTCCACCAATACAAAACCCATACATACAAACACATAAATATCACTTCCAATGCTCATAAATCACATGGGTAATGTAGGGGTGAAATTCCCAAAATCAACAATGAGCCTGGGGACCCACACGAAGCCTAACCATGACCCAACGGGGAATAGGGGCCCAAATGACTTCTGGCCCAACCCTGTTGAGCCCGGTTTGTTCTAAAAGACGTCCGAGGAGGAATGCCTTCTCGGACACACAAATATGGGCCCAATGTGCGTCCCCTCCACAGTGGAGAACCCATCCAGGTGAACGCGGGTAGAAGGGTGAGCCTCACACAGCAGGAAAGAGGAAAATGTAAGACATCAGGGAGAAGCCACAACTGCCGCATTAAATGCAAGAAAGCTACTTTTTCAGCCGCATTAATGTGGAGAAGACAGGCGAACAGTGTTTCATTGGCCAGTGCAACTCACAGAAAGATAAGGAAGATGTCCGATGGGACAGGCACTCAAGTGAAGGTCCAGATGGTTAACAAGTGTAAGGTCCTTATCAATTTAAGGAGGCTATATAAGAGAAGGAAATCCCCATGAAGATGGGATCGGAGAATTGAGGAAAAAGAGAGAGAGAGAGAGAGAGAGAAGTGAAAGAATTCTGTAGTCTGTAACCAGAGCAAGAGGTGCACTTATACGTCTCCTCGGATCGATATCCTGTGAACTAAAATGGAATATTCTCACGTCCAATATGCTGCATGACATACATCTAACTGACGTTCACTTCGTCTAGCCTAGTTCTGTAACCCGCTCTCTACAAATTCATTATCTGGGGACTTTTAGGCCAGAACCACTTACTTGCTGGGCCTGGGCTCCAAAAACCGGCCCTACAGGTAACATTATTAAAGTTTAGATAAAAATAACCTTAAGTAAAAGTGTAAACCCACCAAAAGATTAGAAATTTTTACCTCAAAGAAAATATGTGAAGGTGCTTATGGGTACTTAAGGATTTTCCAGTGACATTGCCGAAAAAATGATGGTGGAAATGGTGGTATGGAGGTACCGGCGGGAGAGTTTGAGGGATTGAAGAGAAGTGTTCGACGGAAATGAAAAAGAAGAAAAATAGAGAAAAGAGAAGTGAGGAGAAGTGAGGAGCCGGTCAAAGAAATAAGGAGATGAGTGAAAATGAGTGGTGGGGAACGATGTTAGGTGGGGGGCACGTGGGAAATTAAAAAGAAAATCTGATCTTTACTTCTTCTTTTTTGTCTGATTGACTGGGACGTTACATGGCTTATTTTGAGAGAGCACTCAAAAACTATACATATGTTCACTCACTGTATCTCTCTTATTAATCTGACTGATGTAGGAGTATTTTAAATACTAATAAAGATTCACTTACTATCAGATATATGTGATCCCTAAAAGATCTCATCTGTTAAGTTTAAATTACTCCACTACTGATATTGATAACTCATATCAATATCAGTTAGTTTAAATTTAAACTTACTTATTAGATAACCCATGTGGATGATCCATTGGCCATGGTTTATGAGTTGGGTCAAAACCAGCCCAATTTCTAACATCTCCCACTCGTCCACACTGGGTACTACAGTCAGAACTGGCTCCTCTCAATTTCTTGTCCAATCATCTCTTTAGACAGAAAAATGGAGTGTGCAACCTGACGAGAAGGGGTAGGGTAGGAGTACTATATTAAGTCACCATCTAAACTAACATAGTACATCACTCATAATGTCTCGTCTATGCCCTAGATTATTTGATCACACCCGATCAAGTTTCTTTAATCCCTCATGAGCTTAAAACTCAAAGCAACACTTGACCCTATACCATATAATATGCTTATGATTATGTTGAAAAAAAAAATTCCTCATAATCGCCCAGGCTATGAGCCATAAAATAAATGGTGTGTTCTAAATAATTTTCCCTAAACACTCATGTCAATTCATTCATACTTGATCACTTTCCTAAACATGCTCTGCGAGACCGTATATATCATGACCCTGAGATGACATGCTAAAGTAGCGACATCAAACATTCATTTCATGACATAGTTCTAGGTAAAAAAAAAAGGGCACAGAATGGACTATATAATGGTCTACTAGGGCTCATATAGTGGCGGAGTAGGGATCTATCCAATCACTCCCTTAATTGGTTGGCTATAGCATATACAGTATAATTTGTATGCTACAGTGGAGCTCTTACTCAACTAGGCCTGTCACACTCAAACACCGTACAAATCTTAGTCCAATTGCCACAAAGGCAACCCACCTGAGTTTCTCAACAAAGTTACACATCAAGTTCATGTACAAGATCTCACATTTGGCTTTATTCAGGCTTCATAAAGTTGTGGATACACATCAAATGCGACTCCCATAAGTCTCATCTTAGCCTAGCTAAGGCAACATTCATTATATTATCTTGCACGCTTGCCTAAGTGTCAAGATGATCACTTACTTGATTTACAAAAAAACAAAGTGATCACTTTGTCTCATCCTGCTCACTACTTAAGCGCTAGGGTGATCGCCTATGTGAGTAGACCGATCTAAGCCTAGTGACATATTCTCAAATAATGTGTGCTCAGTATGCAATAACAATCACATCACAAGATGAATCAAAATGAATAACATCATTATTGCATAAAGTATGAATAAACATAAATGTCCATAAGGTATCCAAAAATATATCAAATCCTGCAAAGTCCCTCATTATTGCATAAAGTATGAATAAACATAAATGTCCATAAGGTATCCAAAAATATATCAAATCCTGCAAAGTCCCAAACTCCTAACATTAGCCTAAAAGGCATCTCTAGCAATGGCTTTAGCAAGTGGATCAGCCACCATCCTACTAGTGGAGATATGTTGGAGGATCACCTCTCCTTGTGTAATAGCAAGACGAATGTAGTTATAACGAGTCTGTATGTGTTTGCTTTTGCTATGATACTTAGGATCTTTAGTATGAGCCAAGGCTGCCATACTATCATAATACATCTTTACAGCTTCATCTGGAAGGGATGTCACCCTTAGGCTTTGGAAAAATATCTTTAACCAAACAGCCACTTGTGTTGCTACTGAACAAGCAACATACTCAAACTCCATTGTGGATAAAGCAATGCAAGACTGTTTCTTACTGCACCAAGAGATAGCTACACCACTAAGTAGAAATGCATAACCTGTAGTGGACTTGCGCTCATCTCTAGCACTAGCCCAGTTAGCGTCATAATAACCTCTCAATCTCAAATCTCCACCCTGATAGCAAAGAATGAGATCTAATGTCCCACAAAGGTATCGAAAAATCCTCTTAATTGCTTGCTAATGAACAAGTCTTGGATTACTTTGATAACAACTAACCATACCAACTGCAAAACAGATGTCTAGTCGAGTACACAACATAGCATACATCAGACTTCCAACTGCACTTGAGTAGAGAACTCTTGCAATTTCTCTCTTTTCCTTTTCTGATTTAGGGCAATCTTCAAGGCTTAATGAATGTCCCTTCACAATTGGAGTGTCTATGGGTTTGGAATTATGCCTACGGAATCGCTCTAAGATCATCTTTATGTAAGTTTCTTGAGACAAACCAAGAAGCTTCTTTAAGCAATCCCTGAAAATCTTAACTTAAAGCACATAATTAGCCTCTCCCATGTCCTTCATTTCAAAAATAGAGGACAACCACCTTTTGGTGGTGACAATCATCTCCATATCATTTCTAGCCAACAAAATGTTGTCCACTTACAAAGATTGGATAAGTTAACTCTTTCCTGATCATTTGACATACACGCAATGTTCTTCTTCCATCATTTAGAAACCAATCAAAATAATAGCCTTATGAAATTTGAAATACCATTGCCTAGATGCTTGCTTTAGGCCGTAAATGGAACGCTTAAGGTGGCACACTTTGCGCCCTTGTTCCTTGACCTCAAAGCCAACAGGTTGATCCATATGGATCTCCTCATCTAGTTCTCCACTCAGAAATGTAGTCTTTACATCCATTTGGAAGAGTTCCAAATCCAAATGTGCAACAATAGCTAGAATAAGGTGAATAGAGACAAATCTCACTATCGGGAAGAAAGTCTCTTCATAGTCTATCCCTTCTCTTTGGGTATAGCATTTTGCCATGAGACAAGCCTTATATTTGTCAATTGATCCATCTGCCTTGCGCTTTATTTTAAAACCCACTTGTTTCCAATGCGCCTAGGCGAAAGGTCAACCAACTCCCAAACTTGATTCTTTGCCATAGAATCCATCTCATCCCTCATAGCAACTATCCATTCATGTGAAGCAGGTGAAGCTAATGCTTCCTCATAGGAAGCAAGCTCATCAAGGTCCAGTGAATCATATATAAAAGATTCCCCCTCAATCTCAAAATGACAATGGGGAATAGTTCCACATTCACTTCTATGTACCTTGGATCCTTGCGAGTCACTATATAGCGATTTGCTCCCACTAGGAGCCAAATCACTCCCACTATCTTTGGTGATTTCAGGATGAAGTTGTGATTCTCCACCCTTGCCTAAAGATGGTATGACACATTCAAGTTTCTTGCAGCTCATAAAGCTAAAGATCTTGTTTTGGTTCACTGATGCTTGGAAAATCATCTTCAATTGATCGGCCAAAAATATATTGACCCCTTTGGCAAATTAATTAATTGATTATCCAAGTTAATTAATCAAATCAATTTAACATGCAATAGTCTGGTAGTACAAAAAAATTACCAAATAACTAAATGCAACGGAAAATAAATTTGACACGGGTGATTTATTTACGAATGGGGAAAACTACCGAGGCAAAACCCCATCGGGTGAATTTAAGATCACCACCCCTGAGAATCCACTATTATCAATCACAAGCGATTACAAGTAAAAGGAATTCCAATACCTAATACCAACCTATAGTTGAACCCTTACCACAATACCCAATTGGACTTATATTGTAGCGGCAATCTCTCCGTTCAATGCACAAATCCCAATACGCGACTAACCAATGATGCAAGGATCCCAGTACGTGACTAACACACCAACTTGAGGAAGATTGTTGGTTGCAAAGTTCTTCAGTTCATCAATGGTGAAGATCAGAAAGCTCCTTGGTCACAAAATCCTTGGCATAAAGATGCAGTATCTTCTACAGAGAATATGACGAACTAAGGCAATTTCTATCTCCGGTCATAATATGCATGGATTATTCTTTTGCAAGGCCTTGCATCACTTGTGACGGCTCTTAAAATAATCCTTATATATGTCAAGGGTTGTGAGAAAAGAAACCCTACACAAATACTCAAGGATATGCATGTAATCAAATCTGGAAAACCTAATTTTGTAATTCTTGACAAATATAGCTTGTGTCGAGCTTCTGTCGAGCTTCAACATTAGATCTCGATAGAAGTCTTTCTGTCGAGACTTCTATCAAAAATTAATGAACAACACTTCCTTTACTTGTTTCTTGGTCAGACTTGCATGGCTTCAATACTAAACTTGAAAACTTATTTCTTGAAGTATTAAACCCATCCTAGATTTACCCAATTACAAGTAAAGTGCATTTTGTCAAAGGATTAGCCAATTACATCAAATATGTCCCTAACATCAATGAAGTTGACATCACGAGACTCTATCTCAATCATTCCACCATCAGAATGTTCACCATTCATTACATACTTTAAGCTTTCTGAATATCTTATAAAGATTTTCTTACATGCTCTAGGGCCCAATTTCCCATACTTATGGGAAGTACTATGAACAAAACCTGCATAACCCCAACGCCATAAGTTCTCCAAATTGGGTTTTACACCAGTCCATAACTCATATGGTGTTGTGGGAACTGAGTTAGAAGGCACACGGTTAAGGATGTAGGCAGCAATCAACAATGCATCCCCCCAAAATGAAATTGGAAAGTAGCTTGCACCATCATCGATCTAACCATCTCTAATATAGTGTACGATTCCTTCTCTTTGCAACACCTTTTTGTTGTGGAGTACCAGGAATCGTCAATTGCCTACGTATCCCTTTTTCCTTACACAATTCCTAAAACTATTTAGGCAAATATTCATGACCCCTATCAGTTTGAAAAACCTTTAGGTTCTTTTCTTTCTGATTCTCAACCTCTTCCATAAAGCACTTAAAGTAATCTAATGCTTCAAAGCGATGGGAGATCAGATAGACATAACTAAAACATGAATAGTCATCTATAAATGTGAGAAAATAAGAGGCTCCATGGCATGCCTTAACATTCATAGGTCCACATATTTCCAAATGGACTAATTCCAAAGGATGAGTTGCCCTTGGAGCCTTACCAAAAGGCTTCCTACAAGCCTTTCTAGCTAGACAAGGTTCACAGATAGGTAGGCTTACATTAGTGATAGACCCCAATAGGCCTTCTCTAGCTAGTCTAGCCAATCTATCTTTTCCTATGTGTCCAAGTCTAGCATGCCACATTACAGAATCAGAAACATCATCATTATGAGCAATAAAGGAAAAAGAGGAATGATCTAAATCCAACATATAGAATTCATTAGATAAATAACCATGTCCATACAAGGTTTTATTTAAATAAAAATCCAACTGAGAACCATTGAAACGAAAACTAAATCTAAGTTTAAGCATAGTAAGTACTGAAAATAGATTACTACACCAGGTGCATGAAGCACATCATGAAGAAGTAATGTACATCCCAAACACAATTTGAGCTGGTAGGTTCCAACTCCTATGACTTCTTCTTAAGCTCCGTTACCCAAAATAACATACTGTGTGCCTGTTGGTATCTTTTTGTAATCCACACCCCCAACTCTATCTCTGGCTATATGTTTGGTTGTTCCTGAATTTACAATCCACCCAGGAATAGTATGAGCAAAAAAAAAACATGTGTACAAACATAAGTAATAGCAAAGTTGTTAAGAAGGGATACCTTCTTCAGCTCAGTGCACTCACGAGCGAAGTGACCCTTCTTACCACAGTTGTAGCACTTGATCTTTGCCTTGTCCTTCGTAGCACACTTGCCCTTTTGGCGCTTTGCTATCTTGCCTTCTTTAGGCCCAAGGTTACTAGCTCCTTTGGCATTCCTCCCTTGTCCTTTGCGTTTAGGCTTGAATGCCTTTTGCTGCCTAGATTAGGTGATGAGGAGGGTGTGTTGGTGCTCCCCCATGCGCTCTGCCTCAAGCTCGAGATGACGAGAAATATCAGTAAAAGTCTTGATATTCTCACTATGTGTCAAAACAAGCTTCATTTGCCCCCAGGTTCAAGCAATGAACGTATCACTGTTGTGACCTACTGTTCATCAGAGAGATTATCGCCAACAGCCTTTAGGTCATGAATCAATGCAGACATTGTCCTTAGATGTTCAGCCACGCTATGCTTTGAATCCATAACATATTGCTCAAACTTCAAAGTAATAACTCGTAACCTAGTTGCTGAAGTCCCTCCATAGGTAATCTTAAGCTGGTTCCACATCTCTTGGGCATTTGGGTAGTCATCAAACTCCCCAATAAGATCATTGTGCATGCTACTTAGCATAGTGAAGCATGCACAATGATCTTTCTTAACCTAAGACTCATAGGCCTCTAAGTCACGGCGATGTTGGGTAGTATTCCCATTTTCAGGTCACATCATCACATTAGTTAGGGTTTCAAGGACCTCTTGTTCATTAAGCAGATATTGAATTTTTCTATGCCACATATCATAGTTGGTTTCATCTAGTTTCTCTCCTTTAGTTAGATCAGCAACTACATTCTTAGTGGCCATGTTCACTACATTCATTACACAAGCTGACATTAGCACATACATTTTTAAATTTTATTTCCAAAAATCCAACTAGACCATGATATTCCTTTCTACATAGTGAGATCGAAAATTTTGCTAAGCTCATTATCATCTCTCACTATGTAAATTGGAATAACACATCTAATTGATTTTAAATAAAATTTTGTGAAGAATAAAACATCACATCATCCACATATTAAATCATACATATAACACGTGTCCATAAATCTTTATGCACAACACATTGTGGATGGGCTCCACTATAAGCCCTATTGGTAATTTCATACAACATGCTAAAGACAAAATTTGAAAATTATAGGTAACTATGAAACACATCCCTTTACGTAGCTTCCAAAATTAAATTACATAGCCTTAAGTTACATTGCCAAAAACAATGGCCCATAAAAAATTGCCAAAAACATTGGCCCAAAAAATTACATATTCAAGTACCCTACTACAAAGATTCTATTTGTAATTAAAAAAATTGTGGATGCCACGTTACCAAATAATTTCAAAAATTGTCTTATCCATCCACAATAACAACAAATAAAAATATACATATTGCATAAATTACCAATACAATCTCTAACTATAGAGATGAGCCAAAGAGTCTCATAAACCCTTTGGACACATATTCATCAAAGCATTCATATAATTTCAATTCAATCATATCACAATATGTTAAAAAGACATCATAAATTAATTCAAAAATTAAATAAATTCCATGCATAATTATATAGATAATTAGAAAACTAATTTCACAATTTTCTCATATTTTCACAAATTTATTTTAATATCACAGTTAAAAAAAAAAAAAATTGCCATCACAATTACATGTATTAAATATATGTCATACTAGAAAAAAGAGGTTTAATAAACAAGAACATTTATAATATAATAAGAAAACTCACTGTGCATGTTATAACATTTGATTTTCTTATAATTTTTTGTATTGTTATAACTTATAAGTTATTGCTACGTAACCAATAACTACAAAATCCATATCTTGCAAAGTTATCCTTTGTAAACTACTATAAACCAATCCACATAGCATTTGTAAACAATAGTGTTAGACTCACATAGCCACTCAACGTGTGGCTTATTTCATTGCTTAGTTTCCATGTTGAAGGAAACAAGTATAAGAATTTGTGTGTAACTAATACACCAAGTCACCAACGTCGGGCTCATCTTATGGATAACTATTAAGGACATATTTTATGTAATTGACTAATCCTTTAACAAAATGTACTTTACTTGTAATTGGGTAGATCTAGGATGGGCTTAGTACTTCAAGAAATAAGAGTTCAAGTCAAGTATTAAAGCCATGAAGATTGGACCAAGAAACAAGTGAAGCAAAATGGTTCATTAAAACTCGACAGATACCTCAACAGAAACAGTATCTATTGAGATTTAAGAACAAAGCTCGACAAAAGCTGAATCTGTTGAGATCTACGAAATCAGAATTTCCAAATCTGAGTTTTGGCCCTAGCTAACATGTATGTGTAGCGTTTCTTTTCTCACAACCCTAGACATATATAAGATTTATTTTAAAGGCCGTTATACATAGAGAACATATGCAGAAAGTGACCTAGTGCCCTATTCTCTCTGCAAGAAGTTATTGTGTCTTTTGCGCGTAAGGGTTTGTAACCAAGTACTTCTTGATCTTCATTGTTGATGAAGTGAAGAACTTTATAGCCAACAACATCTTCAAGTTGCTGGAGTTAGTCACGTACTAGTATCCGTGCAAAAGGGTAACGTTCATATATTGAAGAGTTCAAAGGTTCTGAAGCGGTAGAAGGTTTCTACTGTAAGTTCATCTATGGGGATTGTAGAGTCTAGGGACAAAAGTTTTGTACTAGATCTGAAACTTCTCTTTACTTTAGTGAATTGCTTTTCAGGAAGGTTTCCCCCAGATTTTTCACTGCGATACTAGTTTGTTTCATTGGTTTTCTTGAGTCATCATATCTTGTCTTATTTACTATTCCGTTGTGCATGATATTGATGTTTATTTGTTTTAACAAGGTTTATTCATAATAAATCTAATTAACAACTTGGATTTAAAACTTGTTAATTCTCAACTGGGGTCTAAATTTCCCAACAATAACCAGTCAAGCACTGAGCAAAGTGGTACGCGCATGGTAAACTACTACTTGACAATTTTAAATGAGTGAAAAATGTATTTTTCTTTTACTGTTCATCACAACAGTTTTTCGGATTACATGTAAACATTCAAAAAATTACAGCTTTTTATTTCTCTCTCTACAGCCATAACGTGCTTCTAAAAATTACAGATTTGAAAATTAAAAATTACTTAAACTTTTAATTTTAGCATGCATATAGGATTACATATATCAGAGATCATGGCATCATTCAAGAGTGAAAACAAGCATAAAATGGCTCTGATACCCATGTTGAAAAGTTACATACTTTACTAGAGATCATATAAACACATACCTTTGGTGGAATAGATCACCAAATTGCCGGATCTTGTTATTTGCTTGCTTTACGAACTCTTCACAATCTCCTTTGTGGAACACCTCCAAGTCGTAGGAAAGGCTACTAGAGTCTCTCCTAATTTTCACACTCCAAATTCTAGAGAACAATAGATGGTGTCCCAGAGAGATAGCTTATTTTGAGAGGGTACTCAAAAACTATATATATATTCACTCACTGTATCTCTCTTATTAATCTAACTGATGTAGGAGTATTTATCTTCTTCTTATTAAAATTTATGGTATTTTTATCCCAAAAAAAAAAAAAAAAATGATCTATATTATTAGGCGTATATATTACTACACTAACATAAAAAATTTCAACATACAATCAATTGTTAGGCAGTATATAGCATAAAGATAAAGGTAGAAAGTCTAAGAAATGCATTCTCAAAAGTCAAAAAATTAAGCAAAGAAGATAGGTACTTTCATTAGACCATAAACATTTAAGTACCTAGGACGGTGAGGAAGAAATTTGGAAAGTCACTGATATCATCAGAAAAACGAAGTTTTATTTTAACACGTTTGCCAGGAACTAGGCAAAAGTACGAGAGTTACATCCACGAAATTTAAATCGTGGTGGAAAACTAGTCTACTGCACAGTTGACCCAGCAAACTGATTTCTTTAATTAATTATTGCCAGTTTCTGAACCCTAAATGGCCGCATATAGTGTCATACATATTACATAGGACAAGGTTTATTTATTTATTTGTTTTTATTAAACAATTAATATCATACATAGGAGGCGGATAAGTTTTTTTTCTTTTGAGGAAAAGAAGTCGGATAAGTTAAAGTAAGGATATATAATGAAAAATATTGTATACGTGGATACTTATCTTGTCGCAAGTATAATAATGATAAATATAAATATACCTCGTTTTGCTCACTTCATTTTTTTTTTTTAATAGATAAAATCATCCATTTAAGATTATGACACCTAAATTTTCAATTCGAAAAAAAAAATTATATTAAGTCCACAATAAATAATAATACTTAAAAAACCTCCAATACAAACAAATTCAATCATGTCACGACTACAAAATTCAATATGCCATATCTAGTGTATTGCCTTTGCACGAAGGTTCACCCCATGGATAATGATAAAATCCACCTTAAAAACACCCCAATCTCCACATCACCAATTACATAATTTAGATCACGTTCATGGCCACATAATGCCCCCATGATCATTGTTGTAGCATTTATTAAAATAAATTAAAAAATAACATCTTTAGCGCGTTCATCACAGTTTCAGTTAGAAGCTACAGCTTCGAATTAATTCATTACAAAGAGTACAATCAAAGTTTCATACAAACACTATCAAATTAAATACACAAATACAATAGCTTAAAGCCTTAAAGATATAAGAATGAAACGTGAGATGTGAAGATAATTCCATTGAGTTTTAAGATATCCAAGAAACATAGAAACAGATAATGCCATTGAGGATTTTTTTTTTTTTTTTAATTTTTTTATACAAGATAAAATTTCTACTCTAGCCTAATCTAAGTGTATATGTGTGTGAAACTCCTTCCTGGAGACTTGAACCTCGACCCTTACCTCTCACACCCCATAAGCACTTATACTTGTGGAGCGACCACTGCGCCAATAGTGCGCAGTGGTGCCATTGAATTTTAAGATATCTAAGAAACTTAGAAATCTATATATATATATATATATATATATTTAAAAGATAAAGCGTGGAGTATACTATTGTTACACTCCAGTTAAGCCACTTCATCCGTTACGTCATGGCCACATCATTATTTTTTTTCATATTTATTTGTTACACTCCTATTAATTTTAGGCGGTTTTAACTTTACTTATTCATCTACTTTAATTTTTTTTTTTTTATAAATTTTTTTATACAAGATAGAAATTTTATTCTACTTTAATTTTGATATTATAACTAAATAATAAATCAATAAAAAAATAAAAGTATTGTCTATACATATTCATCTTAGGGGGTTTTAACTTTACATATAATTTTCCCATTTTTCTTCCTTATATTTTGGATTTTCTTATTTACATCCTCTTACTATAAATTTGTCATTCTCCTATTCTATGCATATTTTTCCCACACAAAAATGTTATTTCTCTCTCTCTCTCTCTCTCTCTCTCTCTCTCTCTCTCTCTATTAAGGACATATTTTTATGTAATTGGCATATCCGTTGACAAAACGCACTTTACTTGCATTTGGGTAAATCTAAGAAGATTCAAGATGATCATTACAAGTGGTTAAATTGAAGACATGAAGATTACTCAAGAACTGCTCAAGAAAAGATCAATCTGCAAGTCTCGATACCTCCTTGACAGAAGCTCGATCTGTCGAGATTCATTAAAGCTTGACACATGTCTCAATCTATTGAGCTTACAGGATTCAGACTATAGCCAGCAATGTTTTTATCAAGGATGTTAATCTCGTACCGTACCGGCCGGTATGGCCGGAATATTTCGCACCGGCGCCTGAAACGGTACAGAAATGTGTTTGTTTCGTACCGGTTTAAATACCGGCTATACCGAGTCATTCCGGTCATACCGGGAAGCAAACCGGATTTCGGCCGAAAACTTCATACCAGACCGAAATAACAAACAAAAAAATTTTAGATCTAATAATCTCTCTCCTTTCTCAATAACTTACTAACTTGCTCTTACTCTTGGGTCACTGCCGTCATTAACACGGTGCCGTTGTCGCCACCACGTTGCCTGTAGCAACTCATTTGGCGATCTTCTCTTCAGCTTCTGCTGCTACTGCTGCTTCTTCTTCTTTGTCTACTCAAAGGCTTATACACACGTTTCTTCATCTTATTCTGCCTTTTATGTTTCCTTTTATTTTAATCTTTTAACTTTTTGTTGTTTTGTGTGCTTGATAAGTGACAAGTCACTTACAACTCACATGAACATCAGTCAAAAATTCAAACTTTACCTCTTTTTTTTATTTTTTATTAATATAACATTATAACTATTTATGTGTGCTCTGCCACACATCAGAACACTACAAGTTCAATGATCAAGACTACTTATTTGAGGTTTTTTTTAGTATTTTAATACATCAATATCAATTTATTTTATTTTATTTATAAGTATCAATATCAATTCTATTATAAATATTATATTTTATATATATATAGATTTTTTTTTTTTGCCGAGAATACTTTATATTATATATTACTAGTATAATGAATTAACATTTTAGCTAGAGCTTAAATTAATAAATAAGATATGAGTCGATAATTTTAAATATTATAAACAAATTATATGGGCCTTTACTAATGGATATACAACTAATATATATATATATATTAAATATAAAAAATAGCGGTAAACCCGAAACGGTACACCGGTATTGATCGGTATCCGAAATATACCGTACCGGTGGCCAAACCGATATGGCCTCCGATACGGTATTGACATCCTTGGTTTTTATTCTAGAAGACTATTTGTTTATGGGTTTGTATAATCCTTATTGAAATAGGAAAGTTCAAGGCTTGTGTAAACCTATTTGGAATAGGAGAGCCCATCAAGCTCCTATTTAAATGAGGTGGAAAAAGAAAAACCTAACCCTAGAGAGTTTCATAAGGTTTTCTTTTTGAAACCCTAGCCTCCTCTTACAGAAGAAAGAGTTCTTGCTGCGTTTCTTGTACGCCTTTAGGTTTTGTAACCACGCAAAGCCTTTTGCACCAACATTGAAGATCTTATTGGTGTTTCTATGTGAAGCTGTTGCAAATCAACTACAACAATCAAAAGGTTGCTGTGAGTTAGTCACGTACTAGGATTCATGCATCATTGGTTAGTCACGTATTGGGAGTCATACATTGAAATGGGAGATTGCCGCTACACTACAAGTCCAATTGGGTATTGGGGTAAGGGTTCAACTGTAGGTTGGTATTAGGTACTGAGATTCCTTTTACTTGTAACCACTTGTTTTGATAATAGTGGATTATCGGGAGTGGTAACCTTAAATTCATCCGATGGGGTTTTGCCTCGGTGGTTTTCCCCATTCATAAACAAATCACGTATGTCAAATTTACTTTCTTCTACATTTAACTTAGTTGGTGATTTGTTTGTACTACCATACTTATTGCATATAATTGAATCTAATTAATTCACTTGACTAATTAATTTATTAATTTACCAAAGGGGTCAATACATTCTTGGCCTCTCTCTCTCTCTCTCATATATTTTTCAAATTTTGTTGGATTTTTTTCTTGCATCTCCATGTTAGATTGATAAAATTTTGCATCTTTAAAACTCTGCTTTTGGTTGTTTTTTAACTGAAAAATGAAATCGATGAAGAATAAAAAGAAAAGTTATAAAAAATGGTCTATAAAAAAAGTATTCACATGTCTTGCTTAATCATTGATAATAGAAAAGATACAACCTGACAATTGCCCCATAGGAGGATCTCCTACCTACTAGAGGTTTGTACCCCAATTTTCTTATTATTGACTAATTCATATGTGTTCATTGATGCAAGGTTTTTTATTTTTTATTTTTTTATTAATACCATTTTATTTACAACACTAAATACGTTTAAGGGTGAACTACGTATTTAGTCCCTAACCTTTACACTATATGTCAATTTAGTTCCTGACTTTTCAAATGTGTTAATTTGGTCCCTAACATTTAAATATTGTGTTAAAATAGTCTATACTATTAAATGAGGGATGAAAAATGCTGATATAACTAACGGCCCAAATAAAAAATAATTTTTATACCATCTGTAATGCCACATGAAATAAAAAATAAAATTAAAAACTTTTGGTCATAAGAATCTGCTTTAAAATTTAAAATTATAAAATAAAGTAAAGAAAATCATTTGAATCCCAAACACCCTTCAAACCAAGACCCATGGCAACCCTTCTCCTCCACCAATTTACAAACCCCAAGAAAACCATCACTGTGTAGTTAAGACTATGGCAGCAAATAAAGCCGTACAAATAGCATAGGCTACAAGTGCAAGAAAGTAAGAAATTGTTTGAGGAGATGAGGATGGAGTCTCACGGTACCCATGCCTCTGTCGCCAAACCCACTTACCGTTGCCCTATTTAATTTCACTCCCATATTTCAGTTGCATACACGACGTCGTCATTGTCTTTGCAGCTTGCATCGTCATTGGGCATAATGTGTTTTCTCTTTTGGGATTTTAATTGGATTGAGCATCAACACTAGCTGGTAGTTTCGGTGAGAGACCGTGAAAAAAGAGGTGCTCTAAAAAAAGAGATTTGGGTGCTTTGGGCACCTCTCTTTTTGGGTAAGTGTGTGGAGTTGCCACCTATTTTTTCTTTTGTACAAAAAAATAAGAAGAAATAATGTACAATTACATGTCAAAATACATTAAATGTCATTGATAAAATAAAAATAAAAATAAAAAAGTGTACAATTTTGGTAGCATAACCTTACAAGGCTTTGGTCCTAATTACAATCTATGCAAAAAAAAATATATATATATATATATATATATACACACAAAGCTCTGATCCTAGTTACAATCTACCAAAATTAAAGACAAAACAATAATCTACTAACCAAAATCCTAAGTTCAGGGGCTAGGATACGGAATGGGAAGGTGTTAGGCACCCATTCCGCCCAGACAGAGTCCGGTCTTCTAGACTCTAATGAATATTATATACCCTTTTGTATGATGTTGAATGATATGTTGTAACACACATGATAAACACTTGGAAAAATTAATTTAAACGAATTTGTCATATGGATGTCCTCTTTTAAAAGAAAATTCAGATCCGTTTTGAAAAAAAAAAAATGAGATTTGATTTGTAAAAATCAAATCTGTTTTTGTAAAGGGTAAAAAAAAGGGGATTGGGTTAGTAAAAACCATATCTATTTTTGTAGGATAAAAAAAAAAATGAGATTAGTTTAATAAAAATCAGATTAGTTTTTGAAAGGGTAAAAAAAATGAGATTTGATTTGTAAAAGTAGATCTGTTTTTGAAAGGGTAAAAAAAGATTGTGTTAAAAGAGGATTCATATTCATGAGATAAACTTATTATGCATGCATCACATATTAAAAAGAAAGACTTTAACCTAACTCTTAATTCCTTCTTTGAAATTTCAAAATCTGCAATTTTATTAAAAAGAAAACATTTTCAGAAAAAATTTTCAAATCTGTATTTAAGGAAAATACAGACCAATTTTGTGACCAGAAAAATACAGATCTGTATTTAATGAAAATACAGACTGCTTGCTCACTCCCAAGTGCAGGAGATCGTAGCAATATAATTCTCGTAGTACCGAGGTCGAACCACAAGGAGCAGGGTAAATTCAAAGACAATATAACTAAATAACAATTTGGGTGAATAAGAAAAATACTTTTCCTTGGTAATTTAACAAGAATAATAATAATAACTGATTTAAATCAATAATGTAAATACTAAGGCATCGGGGTGTTTCCCTATATTGATATGAAATTCTTTGTGATCTAAGAAAATATCTATTTCATAATCGATTGTTCTTATACAATTAAAAACTTATGATTCGGTTGAACTGAGACAATTCAAGAATGCATGATAACCTTGATTAATAATGCGGTTAGAAAAGTTTTCAGAAAAATCCATTCACTTTAAATCCTGATTTCTATTTGAAACTATTAGAAATTCATCTAAACAATAAGAAAAAAATGATTGAACTTATCGAAAGCATGGAAGAACTAATACATCAAAAGAAATCTAATTGAACAATCAAATATGTCGTAGATAAAATCGTAGAAAGAATCACATTGAATATTCATACCATATAGAAGAAACATAACCCCTAGTCCTAGCAAAGAGTTTAGGCTACCATTAGAGAAAGAAAAATACAAGGTTTGCTCTCCAAAATTCGTTCTACCCCAGCCTCCCTTCAAAACCCTAATGTCTAAGTGTCTCCAGAAAATAAAACATTTACTATTTTAATTTCCGTCTAGGTTTACAGCGGTAACTTGTGAGTTAATTTCAGCCTCCAAAAATTGAGAATTTCGAAAAACTCAAAACTGGAAAGTTGTAGATATTTAAGTCACGGTTCTAACCTATCTAGCCTTGCATCAATTGGATTTTTGAGGAGAGAGATACGCCCAAAAATACTGATCAGTGCTCAAATCAGATTTTTCCTTTTCAGATTCTGCCTCTTTGATTTCTTTCCTTATTTGAGGCTTCAAATCATGGTAGACGATCCAAGCACTCCAGCTACACCTCCTTAGACATTTAAGCATGGTCCTTTAACTCCACTTTAATTCTAGTTTGACCTCCATTCTCTTATAAATTCCTATAAACTCATCTTTCTCACATAATTTCCTGAAAGTAGAAAATTACACATAATGAATAGCATTTTATTCAAGAAATTATGTAAAGATAAATAATAGGGACTAATGCAAATCATGGCTTAATTATACAAATTAAGCATAGTAATAAAGAGATAACGCTCATATAAATATATAGTAAGTATACATTTTAAGGCGTTATCATAGACTAGTTTTGTGATTAGAAAAAATATAGACCAGTTTTGGATCAGAAAAAATATAGATTTGTATTTAATGAAAATATAGACCAGTTTTGTGTTCAGAAAAAAAAATACAGATCTATATTTAATGAAAATACAAACCAGCTTTGTGATCAGAAAAAAATATAGATATGTATTTAATAAAAATAATGACCAATTTTGTGATCAGAAAAACACAGATTTGTATTTAATGAAAATACAAACCAGTTTTGTGACCAGAAGATACAAATCTGTATTTAATGAAAATATAGACTAGTTTTGGATTTAAAAAAAAAAAAGGGTTTTGATAATCATTAGCAGATTTCGAAATCAAAGAAAAAATCAAAATAGACAATCAACTAAAGAACATGTCAAAAGAAAATTCCAACTCAATATCTAAGCATGGCAAACATGAATTAAAAACAAGGCATAATAAAATCAAACATATTAATCAAATTCATGCAATGAATAATCACAACATATTAATTAATGGAAAAGAAAAATAGACAGAAGAATGAAACTAGATACCTCTTGCATGAGCGTGCTCTTCAACATAAGAATATTTTAGAAATCAAAGAAGTTTTCACTTCTTTGAGGTCTAAAATACTTTACTTACAAAAAAGATGTTCTTAAAGCAGAAACCTCCAGAATGTCTTTAAGGTAAGGGGAGCAGAGAAGTCAAAAAAGAAAAGCCTGTAGTTTTGATCTTTTTCCTCTATTTATAGAGGTTAGGATGCTTAAAAAATAAGCTGAATGAGATCAGATACGAATTGGAACGCGTCCTTATCTCTAAAAATCCGAAAAAGATAAGTTTTATCTCAATGAGTAGGCTCCCAAGCCGAGCCACACATTTGGGCCAATCGGTATTTGGGAAGTACCTATCAGCACTTGCCATGTGCCGACAGGCCCTTTTGGGTGCCAAGCTTGCGTTTGAGTTTTGGATCGATTTGGATTCCTTTTTGAAGTATTTTTGAGCTAGAAATTGCACCTAGACGCGTTTTTAATCCGTGTTCTAAAAATTAATCCATTTTTCTTGATATTCAAATCTTTAAAGTGATAATTATCTTATAATTAAATATTCTAAAAAAGACTTAATTATCCACAACTTCTTTCTTATTTGATTATCCACTTTATTCCCATGCAAGTAGGCCTATTTTTGACACTAACCAACAACCAATCACAAAATTATTTAATTAATTTTAATTATTTAACCAATCAGAATCAATTCAAATTAATCACGTGTGGTTGGTTCCACCCAAAGAAAACGGATGCGGACTGTAAAAACTTGATCATGTGATATCTTTCAAAACAACAGTCTGATTTGGGAATCGGACATACCGTCGCGACCATTAGAATCTCAAGATCATTTTTATGATATGTAATATATGAATTAATGCATGTAATGCAACTCTAAATTTTCGGTATATGAATGGTCACTCTATCCATCTTCCAAGATTAAATTATGGATGCAAAATCGAGTGTATTCAAAATGCCCCTCATTGATAGAGCTTGCGAAGTGTATGTTAATGTAAAACAAAGACACTGATTTTAGTAGCCATGATTTAATCGAGGTTGATCTTTCAAAGATTACCTAACCCTAGAACCTAAAAACTTAGGACATAGAACTAGTGTTTTGCTGTTTTGAAAATTGAGAATTATGAATACATGATCTACTTGATAATTGATAAACCTGAGGTGAATCTTGAAATCTAAGGTGACTGAGAGGCTTCTCTATCTTAGTTAGGATCTAGGGTGATTGAGAGGCTTCTCTATTTCAATCTACATGTGGGAGGCGACCAAGAGGCTTCTTTATCTTGATCTGAATGGGAGGTAACCAAGAGGCTTCTCTATCTTGGAACTTGTGGTGATTGAGAGGCTTCTCTATCTCAATTTGAAACTATGGGCGACCAAGAGGCTTCTCTATCTTGATCTGAGTGGGAGGTAACCAAGAGGCTTCTCTATCTTAATCTAATTGGGAGGTAACCAAAAGGCTTCTCTATCTTGGGAACCTAAGGCGATTAATAGGCTTCTCTATCTCAATCTGAAACTCTGAGCGACCAAGAGACTTCTCTATCTTGATCTGAATGGAAGGTAACCAAGAGGTTTCTCTATCTTGGGAACCTAAGGCGATTGCCTGCAAAAGATCAAAGTTTGAGATTAGATTTTGAATGATTGGTGCTTTGTTGTTCCACTATTTTGGGATGTGTGATTTTTCTCTCTTTTTTTTAGACTTGAATTTTCTCTTTAGAAAGGAAAACCATTGATTTTTTGTAGTCCTTTGAAAAAAAATTTTGCTATCACTTATTCTTCTTCTTCTTCTTTTTTGTTTTGAGATTTGAAATTTGAAATTTTCTGACACCCTTTGTTCTTGATCATCCTTGAAAATTTATTTTTCTTTGTTCAAAATTGAAAATTTCTTCAAATTGATACCCTCTGTCTTTAAAATCTTTGAAAAGCCTTCTTTTTCTCTTCTTTTTTTTTTCACATTTTAGAAAAAAAGAAGAACGAAAAAAAAAAAATATATATATATATAAACAAAAACAAAAAAGATTTTTTTTTGTGAGTTGCCTGAGTCAACTTAGTCAAACTTGAGTTGACTCAGCAACTCAAGTGTGACAAAGAGAGGGGGGGGATTTTTGGTCCCCTTTTATGCTTGTCTCCATCTTCTTCTTCTTCTTTTTTTTTTTTACTTCTCCTTCTTTGCTCTCTCTTCTTCCTCCATTGTTAATATTCACAAGCTTCTTCCTCGGGCATTTTCTTCATCCTCACACCATTTCTTCCTTAGAAAATCAGTTCTTTAGGCTTACTTGATTTCATCTATTTCCCTCAATATCTTTTCAGATCTTTGTGTTCTTGACCATGTAACACCCGTCTCACTTATATTTAATTTAATTGCTTCTAGAGTAGAGTTGATGAATTATTTAAATTATTTTGGAAGTGATATTATTTTTATATTATGATTTTTTTTTTTTTTTTAAAGAAAAAGGATAACTTGAATAGTTATTTTGTGGTTTATTCATATTCAAGTTTTAGTGGGCTTTAAATGTCAGCCCAAGTGGAATCAGTTTTAACGTGTAAGTAAGTTAGGGTTTCTGGCTGAAAAAAAAAAAAAAAAAAAAAAAAAAAAAAAAAAAAAAAAAAAAAAAGGACGGCGAGAGAGACTGTGAGATTATAGAGAAAAAAAAATTGTACTACATCTGTGTGTTCAGGTATGCTTCTCTCACAAAGATCTATGGGATAATCTATAAGCTAGTGTAGTATATTAGTCTTGCATGAACTTTCCCATGCAAACTCATGACTTAAGCTTTTAGAGGATTTGTTTTTGGGATTTACGTAGCTTAATTACTAGTGGTGCTGACTTTATGAACCTGGTAATCTATAACATGGTTTCGAGTTCCAAAATTTTTGTCAATACATGCTATAGAATACTAAGTCCTACGGTTAGAGATTTTATGGATGCTATATATTTATTTTGGGTTGATATGATCTACAAGCATATGATTATTTGGAAGCCAACTTGTACTGGGAGAATCAAATAACATAGAGATCTACATATTCGGCTCATTAAAATTGTTCACTAGGTACTGATTTTTGGAGTACTTGATAAAGCAATTGAGTACTAAATTAGTTGAAGTTTCAGAATAAGTAGTGATATATGAATTTTAAGAGTGAAATTTATATTTTCATTGCTGCCTTAGTGTATTCATTCTTATGGAGCCGTCTTGTCCTTATTTAGGTTCTAGTTGACATTGATTCAGACAATTGAAGTGAAGCTTGGTTTAGCAACTAGAGGTAAGTGGACTTCAGAACATGACGTCTCTCAAGGCGTGTATATTTATATATATTTTTGGTAAAAATATATTTATATATACATAATTGCAAAAGTGAAGTTTTCAAAAACTTATACTATTATCAATGCTTTGTACGCATACTTGAATTTTATTATTTCTTAAGTGTTACCTCGAAATTGTATATGTTAAGAATGATTCAAAACTATATTTTTGAGAAAGTATTTGTTATATGATATATGATTGGTATTGACAATATTGAAATAAAGTAAGAATGATTTCAAATGGTCAGCTAGACAGTTTGCAACCTTTGCCAACACAGGGTTAAGTGTTGGTCTTCGGCCGATGTAGTGTTATTGTGATGTGGTGCAGTGTTATCGTTTGCTCTTCGGAGCCAGTGTTATTGTTTGCTCTTTGGAGCCAGTGTTACCTCTTTGAGGTTAGTGTTATTGTTCCCCATGGGAATCACCCATTGAGTGTTTAGCAGCTTATGTCTTTGTCTGACTAATGTTTATTGTTTTCCATATCGAACTATTGTTTTATTGTCATTGACCTTTACAAGTGGAAAAATTGTTTATTACTAATATATATATTGGTTTTACCTATTTAGTGTATTTTGGCTAACTAAAGTGGTTATTATTTTATTTAATGATTACAGTGTTGTAGTTAAATGTTTTATTCTTGACAGCTTTATTAAATATATTATATTTCTATTAAAGCTATTTGTAAATGTTGTGTAAAGACTATATTTTGTCAATGATGCTAATGTTTTGTTTTGAAAGACAACCTCATGTTATGTAGTCTCTTATTTAGCTTCTAGCTCACCCCCCCTTTCTCCACCCTTCAGATTAGAGCAATGGAATATCTTTTGGTGGTAGATCATTGGAGCAATAGATTGAAGACTTCTTTTGGAGCTATGTTAATTGATGGACTATTTTAGTATATTTTCTTAGGATAGTAAGTTTGTTATTTGTGGAACTCTTTGAGATTGTATTTGGAGACGTTATTGTTAAAGTTTTTGCTTTATGGATTTCATAGGAAAAATTTTTGATGGGTTGAAGTTTATTTGTGGATATTTAATTTCACTCTGTTCCATTATATTAGTGCTGATTATTTTTAAGACAGGTTATGCATCTAAATCCTTGGTATGGGTTTGGGGTGTTACAGACCACCTCGCAACAAACCCATTTTCTTGAAACCCATCTCCAAACCTCCATTCTTTGCACTTTCATGGCATCTTATAAGGGACCATCTTTTCTTACTTTCAATGGGAAGAAATATCATCCATCCCTTGAAATGGAATGAGGAAAAGGGGCTCCTTCAAGACCCTAAAACCCATGCTCCACACTCCAAAAAGGACTTCAAGGTGAGCTCATTTTTGTTTCTTTGTTTTTGGCAAATTTGTTGATTTTATGTTTTGTTGAGAGCTTGATGGTGGGACATTGTCACTTTGTTGTTTTTTTTTTCATGTTGGAATTTTGAACATTGTATGATTGGGTTGAAAATCCTTGTGTGATCATGTTATGCTCTTTGTTTTGGGGCATTTTTGAATTGTTGAGTTATTTGGTATCATAAAATTTGGACAATGTTAAAGATTCATGAAGCTTTGCATTGTATGTAGCTTGTGGTATTGTTGGATGAATCTTGACTTGAATGTTGTGGATATTGGAATCATGAAAATTTGATGTGCAGGCATGGTTGAACAAACTCACTAATTTTGTTGGAATGTGTAGGTCTTATTTCATGATCATGGAGTATGTCAGCTGGTTGGGACTGCTTTCACTCAAAGTAAACCCGGTTTCTAGCGTTCCAAATGGACCAAGTGACCATCGCCCATACTTCTAATTCCTTCACTGTGAGCTCCCCTTTCATCTGTCTGGCGAGGGAGTGAAAGTCTTGTGCTGCAGCTGTACATTTCTGCAATTTTCCTTTTGACTAGAGCCCACACATTGGTGGCTAGTGGGCACTCTCATAAGGCATGATAGACCGTTTCTTCTTCATGTCTGCAGATTTCGTAGCAAGGATCAATAGGCAGTCTCCTTCTAGCAATGTTAGCTCGTGTGGGGAGAATATCAGAGCATGCTCTCCAAAGGAAGGTTCGCACCGTCGGTGGAATATCCATTTTCCACAGTTTGTGCCAGAGCCTCTTGTCTTCCTGTGCTTTGGAATGCTCGACCCCACCACCGTGATTCAAATGAATGGCAACTAAGTAGGCAGACCGGACGGTGAAACATTGGGCTTTGTCTTCTTTCCAGCAAATTCTGTCTGGTGTTTGGGTATGGAAAATTTTTGTGGTGGTATGGATTTTTTTTTTTTTTTTTTTTTTTTTTTTACATGGGATTTTTTTGGACATGGGATTGTTTTAGACATGGAATTTTTTTGGACATGGAATTTTTTTTTTGACATGGGATTTTTTTTTTTTTTTTTGACATGTAATTTTTTTTGTTGGGATTTTGGAATGAGTATTTTGGGACATGGTGTTTTGTGGACATGAAATGATTGCCTCAAGAGTAGAGGTAGTCTCCAGATGTTGAAAGGCATCTAGGAGATATTGTCCCCAGACATTAAGAACATCATTAATGAAGCCGGTTTCCAGACCTTTTTCCAGGCTCTCTTGGATCATGATACCAATGAGTATAACGACATTCAATTACTCCTTGTTTTGTCAGAGCAATTCTGGGACATTACTTGCACTTTCCATTTTCCAGGCTTGAGAGTTAGAGATTGTTTTACCCATAATTCTCTACATCATTTCTCTAAAGTTTCCATATACTCCCACCTCTCCATCTACACATCCTTGAGAGGTTCTTAACTCAAACACTTACCTCACCCACTTTGAGTATTGAGAGAAGTTTTGGTGCCTTTGGGAAGCATTGGAAGAAGCCATTGAGTGGCAAATGCAATCGCGCAAAATTTCAGGATCCAGATAATTAGTGAAGACAAGACTCCGAGAAATCCATTGGTAGTAAGAGTTTGGAGAGCTCAAGTACATTGGGTAGATTAGACTTGGAGGGTCTTTTTGATATTCATGTACTCCAACTTATTCACTAGTGAATCGATTTCGGCTTGGAGGGCCGCGGAGAGATTTTCGCCGAGTACTTTGGTTTCCTCTTCGATAACACATCTTGGTGTTATCTTGTGTTTGCATCTCTCTTCCCTACTCTTTAAGCCTTACATTTATTGCTCACTGTACTTGCTTATGGCTTAGAGTAGTGTTACCAGTTTATTAAGCATGCTTTACTCTTGTTCCGCACTTAAATAAGTTAGAGTAAAAGCAACTAAGCCGTAATTTAAAATTATGAGTCTAAACAAGCATTAGTGCTTTCACACTAATTGAGTTTTCACTAAGATTACAAATTATATCACATCACCTTCTCAAATGGGGGTGATCTTACCTTATTTATTGGTAGAGATGTAATAATTTATTGAATTGACAAAATTTGCCCATACTAAAATATATATATATATATATATTTTTTACTCATGAGCATTACCAAAATATCAAAAAACCTCTAAAATACTCCAAAACCTCTAAAATGACCAAAATACCCTTAGAACTTCCAAAATAACTAAAATGCACCACGAATATCTAAAATATCCCAAAAACCTAAAGAAAATTACCAAAATGACCCCAAAATCTCTAAAATGGCCGCAATACCACCAAAACTTTTAAAATGACCAAAATACCATCCTTGAAATCTTTGAAAATAACCAAAATACTCCTAAACCTAAAAAATTGGCCAAAGTACACTCAAAACCTCTCAAACGAGCAAAATACCCCTAAACCTCAAAAATGACCAAAATACCCTCGAAACCTCAAAAATACCCCAAAACCTAATAAATTACTAAAATTACACCGAAACCTCTCAAACAACCAAAATACCCTGAAACCTCTAAAATGAGCAAAAATACTTTAATACCTCTAAAATGATGAAAAATACCCTCAAACCAAAAAAATGACAAAAAAAAAAAAAAATACATCGAAACCTCTAAAATAACCAAAATAATCTTGAAACCACTAAAATGACCAAAATACCCCCAAAACCTAAAAACAACAAAAAAAATACCCTGAAACCTCTTAAATGACCAAAATAGCCCTCCAATCTCTAAGGCAAAATAACTATTTTGGTCCTTACATTTTAAGGTCATGGTCAATTTGGTCCTTATATTTTGATAGCGGTCAATTTGGTCCCTGTTATTTTCAATTTGCAATTAATTTGATCCTTACCATTAACTCACTAATGGAAAATGCCCACATGGCAAACAAATTGTATTGTTGGCATGCCTAATATTAAAATATTAAATAAAATGCTGATGTGTCTATATTTTAGTGACCATTCAGTGCTTACATGGCAAAAAAAGCCCCATCAGCTTTTTCTTTTTCTTTTTTTAATTTCTTCTCCAATTGTTTCCTTTCTTTGTTTTATCTTTTATTTTTCTTACAATTTCGTTAACCAAAGATAATTTTATTTTACTTTTACACAATGTTCTTCATTGTTCTTCCCCTGAACCCAGAATCTGTAGTTACTAACCAAACAAAATTTTTACCTCATCATTTACTTTACTAGATATTTTTTGGCTCAACACCATTCATTATTCTTCTTCCCCAAACCCAGAATCTGTAGTTGGAGAGTTTAACCAAATCTAAACATTCTCACAAATTATAAACTACAAACCCATCTTTAGCAACTTCGTGGAGGAGCTTCAGCGTTTGCAGCAACAACCGTTGACATCTTATCAATCAGAAATTTCGTTTAGTTTTTCTCTTGTTTTCTCAGCAAACAAACAGAGGCTCAATCCAAATACACATCCAAATCAAACCAGTAAATCAACCCAAACCAAACCCACAACCAAATCAAAAAATCTTTTGTTGTCGTACCCAGTAGATTCGTCATACGGCATCGTGGCACTAGATTGTATCTAAACTCCAAACACCAAGCAGTGCTTTTGGGATGGGTTTATACCCAGTGGATTAGGAGAAATTATACACTTATTTAAAATTGCTGAGTCAGTAATCAATTTCTGTTTTTTTTTTTTTTTTAAATCTAACTCACCAATTTTAAACAGGTGGGAATCTTTTAGTGTAATGGTGGACCACATCACTTGTCCACCATGAGAAATTTATAATTTCTCGTGGATTAGGGATGGGTTTCAGTTGTTGGTTTTGGGCCTTTAGTTGATGGAGGTCAGGTGGGTGGCTTATGGGTCTCGAATGGTTAGCTTTTGAGATGAAGGTGTTAGTTGATGGTGGATTTTTTTATTCTGATTGTTTGAGAGAGTGGCTTAAGAAGAGGGAGATAAGACAACCACGAAGGAAGGAATTAATTGTGCTCTATTTCTTTAGGAGACAAGTGGGCTTTTTGGTTTCAACTTTTGACATATAAGACTTAAAGAAATTGAGAGATGGAGAGGTGGAGATTAAAGATTAAGGAGACTCAAACAGACGAAGGGCACTCTTCAATGTTTTTTTAATTTTTTTTAATTAAAGAAATTGTAAGAAATAAAAAATAAAAAATAAATTGTTATATATATATATATATATATTTAAAAAGCTGACATGGCTTTTTTTTTTATAAATAAGTGTTGAGGTGGCCACTAAAATTTAGACACATCAACATTTTATTTAATATTTTAATATTAGAAGTGCCAACAATGCAATCCGTTTGCCACATAGGCATTTTCCATTAGTGAGTTAACAGTAGGAACCAAATTGATTGCAAATTAAAAATAAGAGGGATCAAATTGACTGCTACCAAAATGTAAGGACCAAATTGACCATAACCCAAAAATGTAGGGACCAAAATAGTGTTTTCACCAATCTCTAAAATGACCAAAATAACAACAAAACCTCTAAAATGATCAAAATACCCCTGAAACTACTAGAATGAGCAAACAAAACTCAATACCTCGAAAATAACCAAAATACCCCAAACATCTAAAATGATTAAAATACACCTTAGAATCGCTAAAATGACCAAAATGCCCTGAAAACCTCTAGAATGAGCAAAAAAAAAACTTGAAACCTCTAAAATGACCAAAATACCCCAAAATCTATAAAATGAACAAAATACTCCTAAAACCTCAAATGAGCGAAAATTCCCACGAAACCTCTAAACTGGCAAAAATGCCAAAAAATCTATAAAATGACCAAAATATACCCAAACCTCAAAAATGACCAAAATTCTCTTGAAGTTTATAAAATGACCAAAATTCACAAGAATCTAAGATTACGGTGATGTAACATTACACCTTGATGTAAGGGGGCATTTGGTTTGCCATGATGTGCCTTTAATGTGATGTACATCACCTAAAGTGACATTAGGGTGTTTGGTTCATTTAATTTTTTCTACCATTATCGTAATCGAAGATTACAAATTATATCACATCACCTTCTCAAAATGACTAAAATGCACCACAAATGTCCAAAATATCCTAAAAACCTAAAAAATTATCAAAATGCCCCCAAAACCTCCAAAATGACCACAATACCCTCAAAACTTTTAAAATGATCAAAATACCATTGAAACCTCAAAAATTACCAAAATACCCTAGAAACCTCTAAAAATGACCAAAATACCCCTAAACCTAAAAAATGGCCAAACTACACTCGAAACCTCTCAAACGACCTAAATACCCTTGAAACCTCAAAAATGACCAAAATACCTCCAAAACCTCTAAAATGATGAAAATACCCCAAAAACCTAATAAATTACTAAAATAACCCCAAAACCTTTCATACCACCAAAATACCCTAAAAAATCTAAAATGACCAAAATACCCCTAAAACCTCTAAAATGAGCAAAAATACCTTGATACCTCTAAAATGATGAAAAATACTCTAAAACCTCAAAAATGACAAAAAATACCTCGAAACCTCCAAAATGACCAAAATACTCAAATAAAAGCGAAAAACCAAAGTTAGAAACTTTACCTCAACACTAGAACTCTTTAGAGCTTGCTTTTGACCGTTTCCCTTAGTCACTCTAGTCACAACCAATTCAAAATAAGTTAGTAAACTTTAGAACTCAAAGTTCAAGACAAAAAAAAGGTCCCAATCAAATAAAATTTACTTGAATGTTTTGTGAAAAACTCTCTTCGATTCACTATTTTCTAGTAAAGTGTTTTACCACCGGATTCTGTTTTCTTTGAAAAAGTATATTTTATGGCTTTATATAGTCGAAAAATAGGAGTTTTGGGTGGCTCTCAGACTTTGTAGGATTTATTCCAAACCAAGTTTTAAATGCAAAAAACTTGTCTTGCATAGTTTCTAGAACCCTTGCATGCGTACGCATGCACGTGTATGCGTACACATGCCCTAGGGTTTCCATAGCCTTTCTTTTCCAAAAATAAGTTATATTTTCCATAAAAACTTTCCTCAAGTCAATTTCCATTTGATTAGGCCCTAAACCAGCCCTAAACCAACCTTAGGCTTTAGAATTCTAACATCATTAGGAAACAAGGGCCCGAATCGTAAAGGGTATTAAATGCGGTGTCTACAATGATTGAGAGAGATTTGAGAAGTGAGATTGATTAGGGTTTGAGAATAGTTAGTGATATACATAGTTAGGATAGTTTAGTCATTTTAATGTATACAGGTCGAGTTCGGTTCGGGGCAGGTATGCATAATACCCACACCTGACTCGAACTCGCTACGGGTTGGTTTATTAAAATCCATACCCACCCCCAATGTTTCACGGGTTAGGTAAAACCCGCCTCCATTAGGGTCGAGTTGGGTAAAAATCTCCATACTTAATTCTAACCAGTATGGGGAAGCTATGACCAAGGAAGAAGGCTTGTGTTTTTATTCAATGATGATAGCTTACAGTTTTGATGTTGAAGTCGAACACTGTGGGTTTTATGAATGTTGTGATTCACTTAGAGTCTTTAGGTGTTTGGGATTTTGGTTTGGTAAAGTAATAAATGTATTTTGTTTTAGGAAAAAAAAAATCAAATTGATTATTTGTAAAATTAGCTATTTTTTTAATTTTGTTTAAGAACTCATAATGTACAGGTTTCTTCGTAGGTTTTTTTACAACTATTTTGTGTGGTATGGGCCATAGTGATAAAATAAAAATTGATAATGATTTCAAAGTGTTTTCTGCTTTTTTTTTTTTTTTAAGCATACGGAAGCTCAACTAAACACAATTAAATTTTGCTAAATAGATGTGTTTTTAGCCAATTTCTCTTTGTTTAATCATGTTTTTTTTAATGTTAATACTTACAAATGATTTCCTTAATTTCATCAAGATAATGAATTGAGTATTTGAGATTGAGATTTGCATATTTTGTTGTGAGAATAAAGTGGTTGAGGAAGTGTTTGATAGATTTTTTTAATTTATGTAATTTTAGGATATAAAAGTATTTTATACTTTAAATTTTTATTTATAGATTTCAAAATAATTTAATCAATTAAAAAAATAAATTTTACTTTTAACAGTAAATATTATAATATGTTATAGTCTAATAGCATCATAAAGTTTAAAAAATAAATAAATAAAATATGAATTAAGAAAATCAAGTTTCAAAGTATTAAATAATATTTTAGACAAATATAAATATTATATACAAAATAAATATCATATGTATATTTTAATATACATAAAAATGATTTCAAATAAAATTATAAAGTATCAACGCATCACGCAGGACATCATCTAGCATTTTTAATTGCAAGTGATTCTAGAAGTCTTTGTTAGAAACCACATAAGGTATTCTAATTAAGTTACAAGGCTCTTGACAACACAGAAGTTGGTAAACAGATTCACGCACACAGAATGCAGACGTGATTCACAACCATAGAGACGTAACAATTCACTCTAATTACTATGTTGGTATCCTACCAAATAACAAACTGTCCCTTAACTCAGAGGGACAGAAGACCACCTAACAAAGGTCAAATGCATGCATGCATTCGTATGTCAAGGAGCCCCACAGTGGTGCACAAAATATAATTGTACTAGAATGACATGCACTTCAGTTTTTCTGCCTACTTAATAAAAGAATAGCCATCACTTTGCAATCAAGAAGCCAGCCTTTACAGTATCTTGGATGAGCGTTTAGACTGCACCCTTTGAATATAATCTAGCACTATCATAGTGAACCGGTAATAAAAAAAACTACCCCCTTTGAGCCCCATATCGGCATAGAACTTCTTCCCCTTCTATAAGCCTCTCCACGGCATCTGAAGGAAGGCCAACCATCTCTAATGTCTTCTCCCAGACTTGGAATGATGTCTCAAGGTTGTGTGCTTCTTCTGAAGGATTTGTTGGGCGGCAATCTTGTGAGAGGTAAGCACAAACAGGCCACTCATCTGCTTTCAACAACTCACAGTACTCTGGAACCTGAGGATCTGTGGCTGCAAAAAGAGCACTCCTTGAACCTGCAACAGAAGTGATTCATGACAGGCTTAGTTTGAATTCTCCTTTTCTTTTTTTCCCTCTCTATCTCTCTCCAAAAGTACCAAATTTCTCTTAAGATTTGTACGCAGTCCATGCAGGTTGTTGGACAGCAATGGCAAAGCAACAAACCTTTGATTGTTACAATGATATATCATGTGCTTGTGGGAACTATAAACAAAATACCATGTTCTGTGATTGCTGCTACCAAATTTATTAGAGTACGATGTGCTGCGATCCACTTTGGAAGAGATCTCAAGCATTTGGTGGCTGGTTTTTGTTAGCAAACTCTTTGGATTCAGACTTGAACCTTCAAGTAGTGATCATATATTGGTTTAGGGATAATTTGGGTGCATTTAAATTTATTATTTCTTTCTTGTCTTGGTGGTACAAGGATTATTCTGGCTAATTGGAAATCCCCTATGTTGCAACAGTGGGATTTCTTTATATGGTTGATGGTGGTGGATGGCTATTTACAACTTAAGTGAGGTGGAAAACCCCTTAAAGGTACAATCTATGGAAGGTTACTATGGAATCTGTGTAGCATATATTGCAAACTACCCTATCAAAAACAAAGCCTTAGTCCCAAAACTATAGGGCCAGCTATGGATCCTCAACAGACTATTTGGGACTGTTCAAATGTATTGCAAACTGACCTATCATGAACGATAATTGAAAAAAGTTATTTCCAGTTATTTTTTTAATTAGCATGTTAATAAGGGCATTTTTGTAATCATGTTATTAACCCTAATAAAAATATATGCTAGATATATGCCCTCAACCTTTTCTTTCTTTTATCTGTCTCTCTATTCTTCTCTTCCTCATTATTCTCACTCAAGCCTAAACCTTCATATCTTGCTACTCAACCATAAAAGATTTATAGAAAAATATGGGATGTCCTGGATAATATCCAGTCTGCACAACAATTAGTTGATAAATGGAGCTACAAAGTTTGTTCCTATAAGGGTGTTCATTGTGAACTCTTCTACTGCACCGGTCTATTTGGAAACAGAGATTACACAAGATGTGATATACAAAACAAGGTAAGCTTGAGTCCCAAACTTTTTGATATTCAATCTCACTATTATTTATTTGCATTCAAATGAATGTGAAAAGAGACTAACAAAATATTAAACCAGCCAAGTGGCTTTTGTTTGTGTATGGTTTAGAAACAATGAAAGGACTGAGTTGCTTAGAACACGTTGATAGGTGAATAAGTACCTTAGCAAGAACACACATTTCCAAATAGCACACAAAGGCTAATGATTCATTAAATTACCAAAACTGATTTACAAAGAGCTTACATTCTCCTACTTATACTAGTTGTTTGGCATTGGCAACCTCTAGATGGTTGAGAAGTGTCTAAATCCTATTGGCTAATGCTTAAGAAATTGTCTAACTAACTAACTAATTAAAGGCTCTAAATGCTAATTTAAAAAAGTGGAACAGGGAGGAGTTTGGTTATTTGGCTTTTAGAAAGAAGAATTTGTTGACTGAATTAATGGGTTTAGATGCTAGAGAGGAGCTGTTGGGTCTATCGAATGAGGATCATAATCATTGTATTCAAATCAAAGGAGACATAGAACAGTTGGCTTCTCTAGAGGAGATTTTCTGGAGACAAAAGTCTCATGCCTTGTATGTGAAGGAGAGAAACAATAATACTCGTTTCTTTCATAGGTTAGCAAACCCCCATAGAAATGCTAACCAAATTAAGAGGATCGAGGTGGACGGTGTTCTTTATGAGGATGAGTCTGATGTGCATTCTTAGTTAGTTCATTTCTATTAGGGTTTGTATGAGGAAACTAAGGTGAGATGCCTTGCTATGGATGGGTTAGTATTTGCATGTATTGAGGAGGATGATAGGTTGTCCTTAAGAGAGGGAGTTCACGAAGGAGGAAGTCATCTAGGTCCTGAGGGAGATGGAGGGTCAAAAAGCCCCTAGTCTTGATGGTTTTACCATGGGTTTTTTTCACATATGTTAAGTGCTGTGGAAAAGGATGTCATGGATTTTTTTGAACACTCATCAACACTCTATGTTTGAACGGTCTATGAATGCTTCTTTTCTCACTTTAATTCTTAAGAAGTGTAATGCCGTTAATATTATATGTTTTCTCCCTATCAGTTTGGTGTATACAAGTGATTGTCCAAAGTGCTGGCTAACAGATTGAGGGCAGTGTTGAATAATCTCATCTCTAAGTCTCAAATTTCCTTTGTTGGCAGAAAGCAAATTTTGGATTCATTGCTCATTGCAAATGAATGCCTGGATAGTAAGTTGAAGAGCCGATTACAGGGTATGGTTTGCAAGCTTGACATTGAAAAAGCATATGACCATGTGAACTGGGATGCCTTGTTTTATCTGTTGGGTCGAATGGGTTTTGGGGTAAAATGGAGGAGGTGGATTAAGGCTTGCGTCACTTCTGTCCATTTTTCAATCCTAGTAAATGGATCCCCCGAAGGTTTTTTTGGAAGCTTTCGTGGTTTGAGACAAGGCAGCCCCTCTTTTGTTTCTTCTGATAATGGAGGTTTTGAGCAAAATTTTGAGGAAGACAGAGGAGTAATCTTATTCAGGTTTTTCATGTGGAAGCAGTGAATTCTATTGGTGTGCGTATTTCCCATTTGTTGTTTGCTAATGACACTATCTTATTTTGTGATGCTTCTAGGGAATAACTGCTTTCCATAAGGTTGGCTTTTGTCTTGTTTTCAAGCTTTTATGGGGTTGAAGGTTAATGTTGGGAAAAGTGAGATTGTCCTTGTTGGTGAGGTGAATAATCTAGATGTCCTGGCTAATATTCTTCATGGAAGAGTGGGTAGTTTGCCTATGAAATATTTGGGGATGATGTTGGCAAATTCGTTTAAGACATCTTCTATTTGGAATCTTATTTTGGAGAAGAAATTATCAGGGTGGAAGCATCTCTCTTTATCTAAGGATGGTAGGCTCGTGTTACTGAAAAGTACTCTCTCAAGTCTCCCAATGTGTTTTTTTTTAATCTCTTTTTACTATCCCTAAAGCTATGGCCGCTAGATTGTAAAGCATTCATAGGAATTTTCTTTAGGGGTCTTCAGAGGGGTGTTTCAAATACCCATTGGTGGCTTGGGAAAAGGTGTGTTTACCCATTGAATTGGGTGGTTTGGGGATAAGAAGTGTGGTGTCTTTTAATCAAGCTTTATTAGGGAAATAGTTGTGGAGGTATGGTCATGAAGTTACCCATCTTTGGCAGAGAGTTATTTCCACAAAATATGGTGAGGGTCAAGGGGGGTGGAGTACTAAAGTATGCAGGAGGGCTCATGGATGTGGTCTTTGGCGAAGTATTCATGAAGGGTGGGAGAGCTTTTCTAAGCATTTGTCTTTTGTAGTGGGTGAAGGTACTCGTATCCATTTCTAGCATGATAGGTGAATTGGTGATAATACCCTTAAATTTCCCTATCCTAAGCTCTACATGTGTTCAGCTGACAAGGGTGCTTGTATTTCTAAAGTTTTGTGGCTTCTGGAGGGGGTATTGTTAGAGTTTGGGATTTAGGGTTTTATAGAGAATTTCAATCCTGGGAGCTAGCAACATCTTATTCTCTCCTTGAGTTTATCCAATCTCGTATTTCCCAGGATGCAAGGAGTGATGCTCTTTGTTGGCGTCTCAAGGGAGATGGTAAGTTTGACACCCGGTCTTTCTACCATGTGATTCAAGATGCCCAGAATTCTCTGTTTCCTTGGAAGGGTGTTTGGAAACCAAAGATTCCTAAGTGAGTAGCTTTCTTTTTGTGGACAACTGCTCATGGTTGGATTCTTACTTTAAATAATCTCACGCTTAGGGGTCACTCTTTGGGAAATCGGTGTTGTATGTGTCGATATGATAGGGAGTCAGTGGAACACCTCCTTCATTGTATTGTTACACATACCTTATGGACTTTTACGCTTCAGGCTTTCGGTATTCATTGGGTCATGCTAGGCTTGGTGGTGGGATTGTTATTTTACTAGCATCAATGGCTTGGGAATCAAACATCGAAGATTTGGAATTTGATTCCAGGTTGTTTGATGTGTTTGATGTGGATTGCTTGGTTGGAACGAAATTGCCGTTCCTTTGAGGACACTAAGAAGACAGTGGAAGAGTTAAAGGTTTTCTACCAGCACAATCTTTTTGAGTGGTCTCGCTGTTGGGGTTTTACTGATTGTTTCTCTCTCTAAGTTAATGTTTTCTCTTAGATTAATTTCCTGATTTCCCTCTTTTTCGTTGTTTGTTTTATCCTTTTCCTATTGTTCATCATCATAAACAACTTGTATTTTTCCTTACTATTTTCATCAATAATATTTATCTGATTATCTATAAAAAAAAGTTATAAAAAAATGTAGCATTAACACAAAAATAGGATACAAAAAAAAAAAAAAAAAAAAAAAAAAAAAAACAATATATTCCAACATGACAAATTAGGATTCACTAGGACATGACAATGAATAATTACATATTATTATTAGATTATGTGACAAACATCAAAATTTTATTGTGTCTAAGACAAAAGTCAGTGACACAAAATAATTGGTAATCCAGGAAAGATGAAGATTTGAAATCAATCTCTCCCTATACTTGCTAGTAGTTAAAATTTTCCTATAGTGCTCCTCACTAATATGATACAAGAGAATTCAGTTGCAAATGAGAAAAGTTTGTAACTCAAAATAATTGGAAATCAAGAAAAAATGATGATTTGAAATCAGTCTCTCCCTATTCTTGCTAGTAGTGAGAATTGTCTAATAGTGCTCCTCACTAAGATTATACAAATGAATTCAGCTGTAAACAGTGGCGGAGCCAAGAATTTAGGTCAGGGGGGGTAAGATTAAAAGACAAGATTGAAAGTCAAAAACTAATCTAAAAAAATTTAAACGTGAATATTAAGAGTATGCAATATACCTGTGACTATATAAACGTGACTCAATGACTTGAATTCTTTAAAAAACTCAACTTGAATGCTTTTAAAAACTCAATAGAAACTCTAATAGCTTGTTTGAATGGAGGGGAGTAGAGTAAAGCGAGGGAGAGTAAGATAAAATACCTTATTTGGATTTTTTTTAAGGAAGGAGGGGGAGAGATTTGGAGGGGTTCTAATTATTTCTAACCCCTCATTTTTAATTCCCCTAAATTAGAGAGATATGAAAGAAGAGTAGAGTATAGAAATATTTGACCAAATGAATTACCAAATTTAAAACTTCTTTTTTTAAAAAGCTAATTATTTTCCTCCCTTTACTTAATTTTAAAAACATTCAAAAACTTTTCTTTTTTTTTTTTTAAATATGGGAGGCATGCTTTTTACTGTACTATATATACACCTTTTTTTTTCAGAGTTCTATTAGTATTAGGCTACTGTGATTCCTATTCCGTATAGGCCTATATCATCAGCAGTAGGTTTTTTTTTTTTTTTTTAATGATTACTAGGTGGGACCCATAGTTCTATATTAGAGTTATAGTAGTCTGAGAGTTCTAGTTAAGGCTGCTGAATTCTGAACCATGTAGCAGTAGGTTGTTCCCAATAAATAGAAAAGTTTTTTGGTTTTTGTGTAGAGGGGCAAATAATACATTTCAATGCAATATACTGCCATTATTAGTAAAAATTTTGGAAGTTCAGGGGGGGCAGGTGCCCCCCCTCGCCCCCCCCTCCCTCCGCCCCTGGCTGTAAATCAACTGAACTGGATTCTATGAAATGAATTAATTTAAAGTTTATCATGATTTAGCGGTTAGACAATAGACCACTATTACATTATGCAGTGGCAAGTGTGCTGTAGCTGCTAGTGTTATCATTATAAGGGGACACTGGTTGATGATACCTAGGACATTTGGTGGACGTTCTGGCAGGGTGTAGAGAGGTCTGGTTGTTGTGAGATCGATTTGGGGTGCAGTTCTGCCTTTTATTCTGTTCCAATCTTCATGCTCTATGCAGAATCCACTATGATTCTTTCTTGGATTGTACTGCTGTTTTAAACTTTTGACCATAGAGCATAAACTGATTCAGACATTGAAGATTGATTTGTTACTACTTCGCAAATTTTTCTATTCAAGATTTATTTTATGGGGCCACGGGTGAAGTTCAATTGAAGTGAAAGCTGTATGGTTTTAAAGATCTATTTATGTGTCCTAAGGTTAAAAAAATTTTGATTTTGATTTTTATTTAACAAATTAGGGTCAATTTTGTTGTCAGGGGCAAAACTATAATTTTTGTAATCCCCAATTATTATGAGTATTTTGGTAGTTTGATTGAGTCTAGAATTTCTAGAAGATCACAAGTATCATAGGCTGTATTTTCTTTGAGTCCAAGTTAATTTTTTTATTAGGTTTGGAGTTTATTAGTCAAACTAATCAAACCGTACTTTTTTCTTCTTTTCTTTTTTTTTACAAGTAATGCAATTCTTATTTATATCAAAAAATAGGGTCACCCAAGTATACAAGGAGTATACAACTGGGGACCAAACAATCTTTCAAGCAAATTATATGAACCCTCTCCAATCAAAAACAGAACATAAAGGCTGGCTATGAAAGGCTGACATCCAATCCAACAATATTCTAAAGAAAAAATATTTGAGCTCAGGCATAGTTCTCTATGTGTCCTCAAAACTTTGATTGTTCATCTCTCCATATAAATCACATCAAACAATGTGGTCCACAAATGACCATTCAAATGATGACGAAAAAGGCCTGGCCAAAAAACTAACAACTCAACAACAGTCTTGGGCATCACCCAACAAACTCCAAATAAACACCAATCTAAAAGCCAAACATTCTTTTTTCATAAATTGTCAAGATTTTTCCCAAAGATGCAGTCCAAATAAAGAAAGCAACTGTTGAAGAAATCTTTGTGCTCTTCCAAGGGAATGATAACAATTGCTGCACATAGAACCTTGTAGTAACCGCTAACTGTATATCCCTTGTTCTTATCTTGTTTACATAACAGTTTATCCTCCCCCTACCTTTTACTGATGCAACATAAATCATTTGTGAATTGCATGAGATCTACCACACTTGCCTCCTCATAGGAAATCCTGAAAAACTTAGGAAAGCATATAGCTAGAGAATTATCCCCGCACCATCAATTCAGCCAAAACGTCACTCTAGAACCATCCCCTATCTCAAACTAGAGATAGCTTGACAAAGTAGGCCAACCCCATCTAATATACTTCCACAAACTCACCCCATAAGAACCAAACACTGAATTAATGCACCAATGCCCCCACCCACCCCCCTACCCGCACCCCAATTGCAACCATACTTCACTTCAATCACTCATCTCCATAGTGCAACCATCTCAAGCCCAAACCTCCTCAGCCACTTCCCTAATAATTCTTCATTAAAGCGCCTCAAACTCCTAATAGCCAGACCACCAGAGGAAAGAGGATCACAAACCTTAGCTTACTCCATCAGTTGAAACTTGGGCACATCCCCCAACCCATCCCATAAGAAATTTCACTGAAGTTGTTCAATCCAATTAGCCACATCAATAGGAAAAGGGAATAAAGAGAGAAAATGTTAGGTACTTGGTGGTTCCTAAGGGGGATGGATGGGAATTGTATGTGAATTGACTTAATTTGAGATAGTCACCCTCCATAGAGAAATATTAAGAGAGAGAGGAAATGCACTAAGCAAGAAATTGGTTTATTCTTCAATATTCAATGTTGAATTACAATCATGTATTTATAGGAGAATAGCTCTAATTTCAATGGCCCACATAGCCCAAGATAATTGGCTAGTTAATTCAACATGTGCACTATGAATTAAGTCATGTTAAATGAGCTACATGTGCTCAAATCCTAATTAACTCATCATAATCTCAACTAACTAGCGAAAGGGATTACAAAAATTATTTCAAGACTCATATCTATACCCATATGTGAGGTTCCTAACATTTCCCTCCCATCAAAACACCTTGCCCATAATATGTTGTCATTGGCATCTTCATGAGGGGAGGCCGTCCACTAAACCAATATTCCAATGACATTTTGACCACTCTAAATTTTGACCATGAGGTGTGGTGGAGAGTCAAGAGCAAAGAATTCATAGACCTCGAGAAGTCACCAAAAAGGATCTCCACCTCTGAATTTTGGCAACTCCATGGAATTTTGATGCGATGCAATGGATTCAGTCATCTCAAAACCGATGGTTTTGTTACCACTTGTTAGGAATCCGATGGTTCATATAGGGGATGGGCAGTAAGTGTATGGAAATGGATAGGAGTTGTATGTGAATTGACTTAATTTGAGACAGTTACTCTCCATAGAGAAATATTAAGAGAGAAAGGAAATGCACTAAGCAAAGAATTGATTTATTCTCCAATATCTAAATTGAATTACAATTATGTATTCATAGGAGACTTGCTCTAATCTCATTACCCCACATGGCTCAAGATAACTGGCTATTTAAATCAACATGTACTCTATGAATTAATTCATGTGTTAAATGAGCTACATGTGCTCAAATCCTAGCTAATTCATCCTAATCTCAACTAACTAACTAATGGATTACAACAATTATTTCAAGACTCATATCTATACCCAAATGTGGGGTTCGTAATAGAAAATAGGTAGGCAAGTTGGAGGATTCTTTTTTTGTTCAATAAAATTTAATTACTTATCAAAATATATATATATATATATATATAGTGAGTCTGGTGAGTCTACCCCCCTTAGACAAGTAGATACATTTCTACCAATCTCTTTTCCACCTTCTCCATAATTGGATTCCATATCGACTTCTCCTTGAATTTTGCACCTAAAGGAAGGCCTAAATATCTCATTGGAAGTGAACCCAGCTTACAGCCTAAAACGTCCACCAATAGCTCAATACTATAAACCTGTCCCACATGTACCAATTCGGACTTGCCCAGATTTATTTTAAATCTAGACACCGCCTCAAACCAGAGAAGCACCAAACAAATAATCAAAAGCTGAGCAAGATCAGTGTCACAGAAAATCAGAGTATCGTCAACAAATAGTAGATGAAACACCATCAATGAATCCCCCTCCAAATTACTCACCCTAAAACCTGACATATACTCTTCATCTACAAAAAAGAGTCTAGGAAAGAAAGAGCTTTGTATAGATTTGTGCTCAATGTACTCAAAAGGAGATGGCGTTGATTGATAAATAATTGAGTGTTTTGAGCATTGAGGAATGTTGGCCTTTCTATGTTTTCCCCATTTCTCGTCTCTTCTTTTTCTGTGTCCTTATGGTAATTTTTAAACAGCCGCTAACATCTTTTCCCTTCTTCCTTACAACCCTAAATCAAGCCCTTCTGCTTTCCTATCAAAGCCCTAAATCCACCACAACCACAAATAAAGAAATTCTCCAATTTGTCCTATGTCATAAACCCTATTTGTATTTGTTATTATCAGTTTCAATAAAAATTCTTATGACTCACAAAAAATTCATGATAAAGTTGTAAAAGTGGCAATAATTAAACTTCACTTTTTACATAGAATTGTTCCCCACTTCTTGCTAGAAAATAAAGAAATTCTTTTCATCCAACACATCAAAAAAAATTTACGCCATGTCTAAGGTTGCCACCTAGGCCCTAGGTGTCTTTAAAGACTTGGTATCCATTTGGCATCAGCTTATTTGGCTTTTTGATAGTTGATTTTTGTTGAAAGTGAGCTAAAGTATACTATTTTGAAAAATTGTACATAAAATTAAAAAAAAGGCTAAAAGCTATCAAAAAAACTCATGGCAAATGGATAATTGGACTTGATACTAACATATATCCAAGTTGCAAAAAAAGCAATTACATCCCCTTCAAAAACTTCTATGCTTCTTATAAATTATCAAGGACAACCTCATACGTTCATTTGTAGATGAGTTAAATAGAGCCCCTAGGGTATGACGAGGAGAAGAAACATAAAGGGAAGATGACATGCAGAATGAGTTCACATAAATTATGTCATTACCCCCAAGTCTGACTAAATTATTTACAAGGAAGACATTGTAAGATATTAATGTCTCAATAATATTAAAATGAAAGTGCTTAAGGATGTCTCAATTAACCCATACAACTGAGAAGGTAAAACAGATGTACTAGCATTTGGAGCACTTACCTTCTTGAGCATTAAACATAAAATAGGGTACCAGATGATAAGCAGCTTGAACAATTTTGGGAAGATCCCTTGCCTGTTATTAAATAGTGAAAAGCATAAGAAAAATGAATGGATGTAACTCAGCAAAATTTTGAGATTAGCCACCCAAGTAAATCATAATTATAAATTTACTCATCACCACCACCATAACATTGAAAACTTTCAATTTAAAACATAGTCGTTTGTGATTTGGGAGACGCAAGAAGATTATTATTTAGTAATATTTATGTTTGCAAGTCAATTGTATTTTTATGTTTTAGGTCCTAGTAGTTTATCAGGTTATTAGTATTTTAATTTAGAAGCAAAGTTATTTTTGTAATAAGGCAATTAGGGTTTCTTAATCAATTAGAACTAGGGTTTAGCAATCCTTTATAAGCAACCTATTGTACTCCTTGCGGAGTTAGTTGATATTTTGATGAATGAAAAAATGATTATTTGGTCTCTTTTGGTTTGGTGCTGACTCCAGGTCCACCTTAGGTGTTGACTCCTAGTGGTTTCCCCACTTGATGCTGAATCCAAGTAAGGCTTAGGTGCTAACTCCTAGGTCATATCCATTTATTTTATTGTTGTTCCAATTTTGTTCTGGTTGTTCTGCGTCATATTTGGTATCAGAGAAAACACCGATCTGTTTGAAGCATTGTCGCAGTCAATCCAGAACCAGAAAAATATCACACACACACACACAAAAACCCAAAAAAAAAAAAAAAAAAAAACCCTCCATTCACCGTATTTTTTTCTGCCACCAGAAGGTTAACCAACAAACCCCATGGCCAGACCTGGTCAGGTTCATTCAAGAAGTTTCTTCGCACGCCACCACCCATTGGAAAGCCAATGCTGCCATCCCTCGTCTGTCAGATCACACCACAGTGAGCCCCACCACCATCCTCTTCTTGATATTGCGCCACCATGACCCTCATAGCCCAACACCACACCTCCGCAATCCCTCCATAAACTAGCGATTCCATCTCAAAGGTAACAATAACTAGCCCTTTATTTAGTTTAAAAAACCCAGCACCTTATTTTCTGTTCAAACTCTTCCCTATCATTTTTAATTTGCAACCCCACAAGGTTTTCCCACTAAGAACAACTTGACCCAGCCCTTCTGAAATAAAGAAATCAAATTGAACTGCATAAGAGAATCTGCCTATTCAAAACAAAAGCATTTTGTGAAGCTGAAATGATATCTCCCATGACCATGCGAAGTGAAGTAACCCCCCCCCCCCAAAAAAAAAACAAAAAACAAGACTAATAGGGCGAAATAGACGGTGCTACAACCAAGAGAGAAAAAAATGGAAAAAATGGATTTTTGCTTGAGAGGCAATGCAAGGAGAGAGACAACAAGGTTTGGGTTTTGTCGACAACGTTTTTTGTAAAGCACATAAATCAAGAAGAATTTCTGAATTTTTGTTTGATGTTGCAAAGTGAAGAAAGAACATGAGCCATAAAGAACGGCTAAGAGAGAGAGTTGTGCATGAAGGAAAAAATGGAGAGGAGAGTGCAAAGTATTGCCACATGTGAGATAAATAATTAGTGCGTGTGAGAGCAAAAAAAATAAGGAGATTTTCTTTAGCCACGAGACACACGAGGATTCGTTATTGTTCGGTGTGGATCTCAAGTTATGCTTAAACTTGAGAGAATTATTGTAATTGATTTGATAATAGAAAAATCATTTGGAGTTTATCCCGTTGTTTTTCCCTTCAACAAGAAAGAGTTTTCCACATAAATATTTGTGTGCTTGTGTGTGATTAATATTTTGGTTTAGTAATTTTTATGATAATATTTTTTGGGACCTAACATTATGTTGGTAACACTAATGATGGGTTTTGAAGGACTTGCGGAGGGAACTTCCTTTCGAGTATGTATGATTGATAAGTTTATTTAGATTTTAGTCTGCTCGCCTAAGATCACCAAAAAAAAAAAAAAAAACACTTGATATTACTTAATTAGAAGACAAAGATGTACTATATCAGTACATCAGAGTTCAGCCTGTGCTTTCTATAGATGTTTACGGAGGGGCGATGATATCAAAAAGAAAACTACTCTTTTTTCCAACGATTTTTAGGCCCTCTCCATAATTTTATAGTAAAATATCACACAATAACCCCTTGTATCACACGATACCTCTGTGCCCAAAATGATACATGGGCACAAACAATACATTTCTTTTCAGCTCCAATATGATACATATTGCGTGTAACATCTTGTGTAGCATGTAATACTAATGACTATAAATTTGTTGCATTTGAGGTAACTCTCTATATTATAAGAATAATTAAGCAATGTTGGTAAGATTAATTATGGGTTTTTAAGGCCTTGTCAAGGGAACTTACTTAAGAGTAAGTATGATTGATAAGTTCATTTAGATTTTGAACTACTCACCTAGGAGCTCAAAAAAATCCCTAATATTTTTTTTAGACACGATAGAATTTCAACTTATGGCATTCACTTCATAATAATTGTTCTTATCATCATGCTAAGAGCATAAGACACCAATCAATTTTTTGTGTAAACAAGGTTCAAATCTCAAATCTCTTATTCAACAAAAAAAAAAAATTACCAATTTACTAACTATAACCCACATAAAAAATAAATAAATAAAACCCTAATATTACTTAGAAGACAAAGGTGTATTAAATTAGGGTTAGCCTATACTTTCTATAGATGTTTACCCAAGGTATTTAAGTCTTGTCCGTCACTTTATAGAAAACTGTTTTATTTTTATATCCCTTTTCACCTCTCTCTCTCTCTCTCTCACACATTGGGACTCTAAAAAAAAATCCTTCATATTACTTAGAAGACAAAGTTGTATATAATTGGAGTTCAGCATGTACTTCATATAGATGTTTAAAGATGGGCATGCAATATCCAAAAGAAAACTACTCTTTTTGCAAAAGTTTTTTCAGCCTTGTCCACCATTATAGAGAAGTGTTTTTTTTTTTCACCTCTCTCTCTCTCTCTCTCTCTCTCTCTCTCTCTCCTCTAATTATGTTCAAGAAAACGAGAAAGTATATACAAATACGTACATTTCCTTTTCATTTCAAGATAAGAGATTCAAATACAAGAGACTTACAACATTTGTTTGAACAATTCCAGGAGATGCACATAATACACAAATGCCAGATTCAGCAGGTAGCCGCTTATGGAGGACACTGCTAAACATAACCTGCAATCCAAAAGCAACCATTTAAACATAACCTCCCTATTCTTTTTGGGGAGGGTGGAGAGAGAACAAGGTGTAGTTCAGATAAATTTCATTGCCGATAAACAAGACAAATTGACCATACCCCCAAAAGCTGGTCAGCGGCAATATAGGTTAAGATTAGGTTTTCTAGTGTCATTGATGCAAGAGAACATCTAGAATTATTTTGGAATTTATTATTTTAGATTTTCTTAATCTCATGTTTTGGTCACCTGCTGTATACTTCCTCTATACTTGGGTGACTCCATTTTATGACTTTGAATAAAATAAAATAAAATAAGATTTTCCATATCTCATAAGGGGATTATCTTTATCTTTTGGAATAGAATTTGAGTTTAATTAGGATTAGTTTTCATGGATTTTATCTTTATCTCTTTATTTCCTAGAAGCTCTATAAAAGCTCTAGATGGTTTATTTTATATTCAAACTATTATGATTAATAAATTTTATTCATGACCCGGTGGTCTCACTAAATTAAACAAAACAACCCAACCCATAAAACCCATACTTCTTGACCTGGGGTCCCAACCTAACCCACCCATACCTCCAATCATTCGCAAACCCACCCATAATTAGCATACTGAACCTTTCTCAACTCTCTCACCCTAATTCTCAATCCACACTATCACAACCACCATCCAAACATCCTACCCTTGTCGATTCTCTCTCTGTCAAGGTGGTATCGATGTCAGCCCAAACCGATGGTCTTCAACAAGCTAACCAAGAAGCATGTGACATTGATGTCACGGTGGATAAGAGCTAGGACGAGGCAGATCAGGTCACTCAATCTCTCTCTTGCTTGTCTACGTCCGAGAGTTCCAATCGTGTCCTTCAAATGTGTCCTCTTGTTGAACCTTTGTCATTGGTATCTCACACCGTCCCTGACTAGGTGATGGAGGAGGTAGTGGTTTCCAAATAATTAAGGAAGACTCAATCTTGTGGTCGGTTGTGTGGGTACTGCAAATTTTGCCACTGTTGGATCAGTAGAGAATTGTCCCAACTTTGAGGTTGCTCCAAACACTAATGGGCCTTCTGTTGGGCAGGCCGAGTCCGATGCTTCTCCAAAGATGGTTTCTCTGATTCTATCGGTCTTCGAGCTCCCCAATATGAATCGCCACCATGAGTTTCTGGGAGAAAATTGTTTCTCTTCTCTCTATGCTGGGTTCTGTTTCTAATGAGGATGTCATGCTATTGTTGGACTAGATCAACCCCGCGGGGTTAGGTAAGGATGAGGATGATTGTAATGCGGATTTTGTACCTCTGGCTAAGTGGGTTTCGTATGGGGGTATGGAAGTAGCATCAATGGAGGGTGACCTGGATGATTTTTGTGTGGAAGATGTTCTAGAACCATCAATGTGGGTGAAAAGGATGGTGAAGGGTTTTGGTAAATTTGTGGGCTTTCCTATTGATTCATGTGAGAAGCAGTGTATTGCTTTCTTTCAAAAGCTTGAGGAAGTGTGGGAAAAATAAGCTACTGCAGGTAGTAGTCTTCGTCACACTAGCTCTTCAACTAAAAAAGGTATGAGGGAATTGAAAATTTTAGTTTCTATTGTTAATTATGATGGGCAATCTGGGTCTCAAACTAGAGGGAACCTAAATTCCGGTGGGTGGGCTCAATTTTTTGTCCATGAATTTGAAACTCCTATCTTGGAATGTAAGAGGATTAAACAATCCTCACAAGAGGAATACTATGAAGAATTTACTCAAGGAGTGGAAATGTGACATTGTGTGTTTTCAAGAAAAAAAAATGGACTGCACTAATTCTTTTGTTGTGAAAAGTCTTTGGGGTATCCCTTTTGTTGATTGGGAAGCTTTGGATGCAATTCACACGATAGGGGGAATTCTTTTGTTGTGGGATAAAACGGTGTATGAAAAAATTGATTTTGTGGTTGGATGCTTTTCTGTTTCTGTCCCATTGAAGGGTGTGGTAGACAGGTTTGTTTGGCTTTGTACGAGGTGTATTGTCCGACTGCTGTTGGCCTCAGGGATGCACTGTGGACAGAACTTGATTGTGTGAGAGCAAGGTCGAACTCAGCTTGGTGTGTTTTTGGTGATTTCAATATAATCAGATATCCAGCAGATCGTCTTGGTTGTACTTCTTTTAGTCCAGCCATGTTCAAGTTCTTGGATTTTATTGAGAGAAACTCTTTGGTTGATCTACCTTTGGTAGGTGGTGAGTATACATGGTTTCGTGACTCCGATAACTCTTCTATGTCTAGAATTGATAGAGTTTTGGTGTCCATTGATTAGGAGGATCATTTCTTGGATGTGACTCAAAGGCCTCTTCCTCGGGTTATTTCTGGCCATTGCCCTCTTCTTGTTGAGGCAGGTGGTATGTCAAGGGGGAAGAGTTCTTTCAAATTTGAGAATATGTGGCTCAAAGGCTCCTAGTCCAAATAGCTTTACTATGGCCTTCTTCGAAAAATGTTGGTGTGTGCTTGAAAAGGTGATTTTGGCTTTCTTTGCAAACTTCCATAAAGAATGTATCTTTGAGAAATCTCTCAATGCCACCTTTTGCGTTTAATACCCAAGAAGATTAATGCAGTTAATATTAGAGACGTTCACCCTATTAGCCTTGTAGGTAGTTTGTACAAGCTGCTATCAAAAGGTTTTGGCTCATAGACTACATTGTGTTTTGGATAAACTTATTTCCAACTCCCAGAATTACTTTGTTAGGGGAAGACAGATTCTTGACTTTGTTCTCATTGCAAATGAATGCTTGGACAGTAGATTGGAGAGTGGTATTCCAAGTGTGATTGTTAAATTGGATATTGAGAAGGCTTATGATCGTGTGAATTGGAGTGCCTTGTTTTACCATATGGAGAGGATGGGTGTTGGGGAGAAGTGGGTGAGATGGATAAAGGCATGCATTTCTATCATTCATTTTTCAATACTTATTAATAGGTCTCCAGCTGGTTTCTTTGTAGCTCTCATGGTCTCTGTCAAGGGGATCCCTTATTTCCGCTCTTTTTCTTGTTGGTGATAGAGGTGTTGAGTAGGTTGTTGAAGAAGACAGAAGAGGGAGGTTTTCTCAATGGACTCCAAGCAAGTCCCAATGCGCCTGGAGGTTTGCATATCTCTCATCTTTTGTTTGCCGATGATACTATCCTTTTTTGTGACACATCCAAGGAACAATTATTATATATTCATATGGTTCTGATTTTCTTGGAAGCTATCACAGAATTGAAAGTAAATGTTGGTAACAGTGAGATTGTGCCAGTTAATGAGGTTAGGAATTTAAATGCCTTGGCTCGTATTTTATGTTGTAAGGTTGGGTGTTTGCCCATGTCTTATTTGGGTATGCCCTTGGGGGCTCATTATAAGGATTCTTCAATTTGGAACCCTATTATTGAAGGGATGGAGAAAAAGCTTTCAGGTTAGAAGCAGTTATACTTGTCAAAAGAGGGAAGACTTACTTTATTGAAGAGTAATTTATCAAGCCTTCCCACTTAGTATTTATCTTTGTTTACTATTTCACAACATGTGGCAAACAGATTAGAGAGGATTCAAAGGAATCCTTTGGGGGAGATCTACTGATGTCTTTAAATTTTCGCTTGTTGCTTGGGAAAAGGTTGTGTGGCCAGTGAAGGCAAGTGGTTTGGGGATTTGGAAGATTGGGTTGTTTAACCAAGCTTTGCTTAGGAAATAGCTCTGGTGTTTTGGGAAGGAGGTCACACGTTTATGGTGGCAGGTTATAGCCTCCAAATATGGGGAGGCCAGTGGTGGATGGTGTACTAGAGTTGTTAGAGGGACGCATGGATGTGGTATGCGGAAGAACATTAGGAAGGGGGTTAAGAGTTTCTTTAGTCATGTGTTGTATGCGGCGGGTGAGGGTATTCGTATTCGATTCTGGCATGACCCTTGGAGTAGCCCTACTTCTTTGAAAGATTTATATCCAGAAATATTTGCTTGTGCTGTAGATAAAGAAGCTAGGATTTCTGATATGGTTGATACTGCACCTGATGGGGGTGGTAGAAGCTGGAACTTACAAGACAGCAATATTTTATGATTTCTTTTCGCATATCTCATCCCAATTACCTGGGGGGGGGAGGGGGGGGTGATGATACCATGATATGGCAATTGAATCGTAGTGGTGTTTATGCTGTGCACTCTTTCTATTATTCATTGCTGGAAGCTCCGTCACTATTTTCCCCTTGGAAGAGCATCTAGTGTGTTAAGGTACCTAAAAGGGTGGCTTTTTTCTTATGGACAGCTGCTAGGGGTGGGATTCTCAAATAGACAACCTTGTTAAGAAGAATTTGCCTCTAGTTAATTGGTGTTGCCTATGTTGATGTGAAGAGGAAACTGTGGATCATTTATTACTCCATTGTAAGTTTGCCCATACCTTGTGGAATGAAGTCTTTCTTGTGTTTGGGGTTCAGTGGGTGATGCCGAAGACTGTTGTTTCTCTTCTTGCACTTCTTGCATGGTGGAATTGGTTCATTCTTCAAATGTTTGGAATATGGTACCGGTGTGTCTTATGTGGTTAACCTGGAAGGAACACAATGCCCGAACATTTGAGGAAATTGAGAGACTTGCAAATCGGTTTAAGTCTTTGCTACTTAGGACTTTCCTTGAGTGGTCTCGTATTTGGGGTTTCACACATTGTATTTCTTTGTTTGATTTCCTTAATTCTGTTAGCTTTTATTTTTTATTTTTTTGTATTCGTTTCTGTGCAGTGAGTTCACTATCGTAAACTCATTGTACATTTCTTATCAATAAAGATGTTATTACCTATCAAAAAAAAAAAGAGGGGGAGACAACCTACAATCTACAATATCAAAAGCAAGGTATGATTAACTTTTTCAAGAAGCCTAATAACTGTCTCATATCATTAAGGAACACATATTACAAGAGATTCTGGAAGCAGCACTTTAAAGGTTCTTGATTGTCAGGACAAGTGCCTTAGCCTTCAGGTAGATAAGGGTTAAGGATTAAAAGGAATGTCAAGTTACTTTCAAGCGGAATAAGTCTTAGGCGTAAAAGGTCTTCAGGCTTACTAGTCAATTTAGGAGTCCTACTGCTAGCAGTAAAAGGAAGAGAAATTCTCTGTATAACTCAATGTACTCAAATTCAGACTTGATTAACTTTTTTCTGACAGGTGATTAATCAAGTCTGAATTCTTTGAGTACTTGAGTTATACAGAGACTCTCTCTCTCTCTCTCTCTCTCCTTGCTGGCACACCATTCATAATACTGTCCACACAAACCTTGAACGGCCACTAATTTCTCTGTTTTCTTCTCCAGTTCAACCCTAAACCATACTCCTGTTACATTAATTAAGACCCAAAAACCTCATATACTTTCCCTTCCAATCACTACCAAATGACAGATCAAAACACCACTAAAACCCTAATTCTGCAATGACCTAAAAAACCCAGCAACCTGTTTTCTTCAAGAATAGATCTTTTAAACTTCAAACTTGAAATCGGATCAATCAGTAAACATTCTACAAGCCCTAAAGCCTTTCAATATATTACAAAAGCTAAATTTGTAGCTTTTCTTATCCAGAAGTTTAACAACAAACCACACATAGAAGGATTCTCTAAATCTGTCATACATCACAGACACACCTCAAAGCATGTTTCACAAGTTACTTAAATTTATGGTCACTAATCTTTTCATATTAATTCATTAAAAGTACAAAAGGGGCACAACCCATGTATATAAGAAAAATTATGGTCACCATACATTCAAATATTATTTATCCAGGGGGAAGGAACCAAAAAAAAAAAAGTGCCGAATGGCACAAAAGCAACAAATACTTCTTTTTTTTATTTTCATAAATTCAATAGCAATTAATACTTAAGTTCACCTGAAATCATAAATTACATAAGGGATCTAAATTAAAGCAACCACACAAAAGAAGAAGAAGAAGAAGAAGAAGAATAAAACAAGACTAATAATTTTATTCATTTATGCATGAAGGGTAAAAATAACCGCAATCAAGCGCAAGGAATTTTCTGGGCCATCAAAAGGTTAAAAATTTAAATATTGGTTTCAAAGTGTACCTGTGCTAGCTTGCTGCTTGAGTATCCCACTAGGCTTGTAAATTTCCTTTTCCCAGAAACAACATTCATATCTTCTGTGTCAACAAAGCCAACATAATGCATCTACAGAGAAAAAAAAAGGACAGGCCACTCTCAGACTTAAAGTGATAACTTGACAGTAAAATGATGGAAAGGATTCACATTTCATATAATATATTAACTACTTTAGTATTCGAATACTCCTAAAGAATCATTAAGCAGCCTATAATTGGAACCTAAAGCAGCATGTAAGTTAATTTGGATATCTACAAAATAGACATCCAATCCGATAGAGTTTTAAAGAAGAAAAGTTTTAAATCAGCTATAGTCCTTTCAGAATCTTCAAAACACCGATTGTTTCTGTCCCGCCAAATGCACCATATCAAACAATGAGGGACAGCCATCCAAATAACACCATTACGATGATGACCAAAATTTCCTTGCCAACAAGCAAGGAGCTCAACTATAGTCTTTGGCATCACCCAGTGGATACCAAACAAGGTGAACACCATAGACCACAACTCGTAAACAATAGGACAATGTAGTAAAAGATGGTCTACCAATTCTCCATTACTTTTGCACATATAACACCAATCTAAAATCAACACCTTCTTCTTACATAAATTATCAATAGTCAAGATGGTTCCTAAAGCTGCAATCCAAACAAAAAATGCAACTCTGGAAGGAACTTTTTGCTTCCAAATGCTTCTCCAAGGGAAGGATTGAGTATATACACCCAACAAAGCTTGATAGTAACTGCTTACCTCAAAGCCCTTGCTCTTAGCAGGTGTCCAACACATCTTATCCTCACCAATACCTCTCAATGAGACTCCATATATAACATTCCAAAAAACAGACAAAGAATCTGATTCCCTATCATGAATTTCTTGCAGGAATTCTAAGTCCCAAAAAAGAACCCCTTTAGAAAACTACATGAGATCAACCATATAAGCCTCCTTATCATTACTGATTCTGAATAAATCTAGAAAACACGTACTCAAAGGATTATCCCCACACCAAACATCATGCCAAAATTTCACTCTGGTCCCATCTCCAATTTGAAATTGAATGTAGTGAGAAAAAGTAGACCAACCACTACTAATAGTTTTCCATAAACTCACCCCATAGGAGCCTGGAACAAGATTAGAGCACCAATCTCCCTCCTCAACTGCATATTTAGCCCTTATAACCCTTCTCCATAGCGCTTCTCTCTCTTACCCAAATCTCCACAACCATTTTCCCAATAGTGCTTCATTAAAGTATCTCAAATTTCAAATTGCTAGACCCCCAGACTGGATAGGAGAGCATACCTTGGACCAATTCACCAAGTGACGTTTAGAATCATCTCCCAGACCACCCTAAAGAAAATTTCGTTGAAGTTGTTCTATACGATATGCTATATCTGCCGGAATTGGGAAAGGGGAAAGGAGATAAGTAGGTAAATTGGATAAAGTACTTTTTATGAGAGTAAGTCTCCCCCCTTTGGATAGATACAATCTTTTCTATCCTGCTAACCTCCTTTCCACCTTCTCAATGATGGGATTCCAAACTGCTCTATTCCAATCCAAGTTTGCTATTGGTTATTAATGGGCAACCATTGCAAGGCAGCAACTTTTATTACCCAACAAGTTGACACTCAATGCATTATGCATTTAAAAAAAATAAAGCAATTTGGACTCCTGCATTGCCCTATCTTAGAGAATTCTTGTAGGTGATTCCCAATGTAAGTTCATATATCTGCTTGTTTTGTTGCATCCATATCTTTATCGGTTATATATAATTTAATAAATATTAAAAAATTGTGTAGGGGAGGACCCAGGATCATTACTTTTGGGAGCCTTAAAAGAAACAGAAAAAGATGAGAGAGAGAGAGAGTTTGATTAATAGTGAGTTTAGAATTAGGAGAATCTGTGGATGGGTTTAGAATTTTTGAAGACAAAAGGGTTATGAGATTGTGATCGGAATTAAAAGGTGCTTCAATGAGTTATTTGATGCCTATTTGATAGAAGAAAGTTTGTGGGAATTTAGAGGGTTGTAAGGAAAAAAGAAAAAAGAGAATTTTATGTTGTTCAGGGGATGTATGAACAGTACCTATGAAGCGTACCACAAGAAAGAGAAGACAAGAAAAGAAAACACCAAAACCAACAAGCATCAATGCTCAAAATACTCAACAATCTTATATTTATCAAAACCAATTCTATTGATTACATTAAGCACAAAAAATATAAATAAAAACTCTTGTACTAGTAGTATTAGGGCTCCTAGTTTAAGTAGTAAACTAAAGCCTAATAAAAGACTAACTTGGACTTAAAGAAAATAAAACCTAAGATACTTAGAATCTCCAAGAAAATTCTAGACTCAATTAAACTACCAAATACCCTTATTTTGTAGAAATCTTAAAAAATTACATATTTGCCCCTGACTACAAAAATAACCATCACTAATAAAATAAAAACTCAATTACAAAACCATTTTAACCCTACAATGGACTTCATGCAAATTTTACTTCAATGGACTTCATAGGTGGACCCCATTAAATCATTATTCAATAGGCAAATTTGAAAAGTGAGAACACATCAACATTTTATGGCTTCATCGCTATTGCCAAAAGGAAGATTGTTGATAAAGATTGTGTCTATTGTATGTATCAGTCATTCAACAAGGTACGAAGGGTCCTCTTACATTTATTCAATTAATGGTAATGCAACATGCATTTGTATTTATATGAACAATGACTGTGGAACTTACAACAGAATTCACATTAATAATTCGACTTGGAGAGCCTCTGATAAGAGATGGCAAAAGCAATACTGAAAGCAAAGCTGGAGCCAGATGATTTACTTGCATGTGTTCTTCATACCCATCTTTCGAAAATTTTTGAGGCTCTGGATACAAAATAGACAATGAGCATCATGTATTGAATGAAACAAAAATGACAAACATATTCAACTTCAATAGCTAATATTAAAATGTTTTTACTGGACCACTCAATGCTAAAGCACCCAATGAAATGCCAGATGGCAGAAAACTTATACAGATACAACAATTTCTTCTTGCCAGAGCAACATATCAAAGCAGGAAATGAGTAACAACATAAGATCCCAATCATGCGCATTGAGGGAAATGGCAAGACAACTTCACGTAATGAGAAACAAAGCCAGAATTTCTCAAATGGTTGGGAAACTACAACAAGGTGGAAAAGAAATTTTAGGAATCTGCAGAGCTTTAGACCTGCTGTCCAAGGAATTGCCTTTTTATTATTTCATTCAAAGATTGTTATTTCCAGAGGGAGGGGCAAAAAAGAGGTAGTGACCTAACTCATCTAAGATTATTTTTTAGGCTTGATTCATCATAAGTTTTTTTTAAAGTCAAAATATGAAAACAACACCTGGTACACAGGAAGTGCACTAGCAGTGCATCAAAATTAAAGAAAAGTACAGCATCATAAGCTACTGGGGGCAGTTTATTTTTTCTAATAATCCAATACAACAAGTGGAGGTGGGGGGATTTGAACTTTGGTTAAAGGACACCAGATAGTGCCATTGAGCTACAAGGCTCTTAGCAAGTTAATGAGAGTTTACCCAACTTTAAAAATCTTCTAAAGATGTATCATGTTTGGACTTATTAGTGTAGTTGAGGGCACTAGACAAGCTATTGAGCTACCTTCAAGTTTTTCATTTTTATCAACTTTAAAAAGGAGTGAAATATAAAACAAAATAGATCCAGAGGTCCAACAAGACTCCACATAAGACATAGAAGTATGGCATTACATATGAAACCTTAGAAATTCAACATAAAATACAACCAACTTTACAAGTTTTTGTGCCCAATAAAGGTTTCCCTTCAAAAACCAATCTAAAACAAGCACCACATGCAATAGAATATACGAGATTTCACTCAGCTAAGTTTCATAACAACCAAGACACCTTCCCTAACCTTTTTTTTTTCTTGGATAATTAACAAAATTGCACTACCAATAAAGATATGAATTATGAAAATTGTGAGATGGGGATATGATTAATTTTACATGATCAAAAACATATATATTCTCCAAAGATTATGAAGACATTCATCAGGTGTCATTTAAAAGAGGAGCTGGTCAATCACAATCCCAAAAATAGAAAGATTAACAAATTCCTTAAAGCAGGCCAATTTGGTAAGGAGAGGAAAAGATGCAGAGTTGTCCATGTGTTGGTTTGCAAACTTGTATAGAGTGCAAGAGAGGAGAAACACCCTATCCACCAGAAACCAAGAAGTTTATAGATGATTTTTAGGAACTGATTAGTAACCAGTTGTTCACACTGCAGCATCTTGAACAGTACCAAAAATAGTAGCATGAAAAATAACCAGTAATCCTTTGTTTTTTTACACCTTTGTTAGTCTGGCATCAATAGGCTCTTATCACCAAGAAGGTCTGGTGCCACGATATTAACTGGCCTGTATAGTACAGTCCACATTATGAACTGCCCTGTAGTACAGCCAGAAGGGATCACAACAATGCAACTTAAATTGGTTTCCTTACTGTTCTATATTTAGGGTAGATTTAGGACAGGGGAATAGGAATTCAGAGCCCAATCAAATCTTGGACAAATTTTGAGTCAATGGATCAGGTTCTTTAAGTCAGAGGAAAGATAGGATTCATTATGAGTAAATCCACTTGGTAGAGGAATACCAAAAATAACATAAATAGAAGTAGTTAAAAAATGACATGTCAATTAAGGAAGTACAAGAGAGTACAACTTTGAATAGAATAGAATGACAGAAAAGACGTGGTAAACCCGACTAGTGTATTTACTTTTGGGACTAAGGTTTGGTTTTTGTTATTGGATCATGTTCCTCAACCATCACCACTGCCTAGAGTTTTAAAAAATGCTGCACCATCACTAAAAACTGAATTTAACATTTTTATAGCAGGTGCCTCTCTATGTTGCACACAATCTATAGATAATACTCAATCTCTTTGAATGACCGGCACTCTCTAGAAGGTTTCCCACCCTATAGAGAAGTTAGATATCCTGTTGCAATGACCAGCACTTGGTTACTTCAAGCTTACCTCTCAAACTCAAGTCGAGTTTAGGTTACCAATGTTCAGTGAGCTCAGCTTGAATTAACCATGTTTGAACTTTGGGCATTTTCATCCAAAGTGTGTCAACAAGAAACTTGAGTACCCAATTCATGGATCACAGTCACAACTCTCTCTCTCTCTCTCTCACACACACACACATGTAATTACCGAGGAATAAATCAACATCTTTGTCAAACTATGAAATCAAAGCCCCAAAAATACTGAATTACGAATAATTCAGTATTTTTATTGCCTAGAAATTATGTTAATGGTCTAGAATTACCAAACCGGCAAAAATAAACACTGTCATCTTACTAGGATTCAAAGTAATTTAGTCAAAGTAATCATAGATTACATGTGTTCCAAAATAACTACTAAAATAGTGCTGTAAAAAGAGGAGGATTAACATTTAAAAGAAGAAGGTACCTCCGATGGAAAATATTCCGGCATTGTTAATAAGAACATGTAAAGGTCCTAAACGTGCATTCCATGCTTGGGCGAATCTGGCGACGGAATCCAATGAGAGAAGATCGAGTTCCATAACCTTCAAAAATAAAATAAATAAAAAGCATAAGAGGATGCAAATTTATGAGAGAGAGAGAGGATTGAATTGAGCAGGACCTCAATATTGAGAGGGAGAGCCAATCCGCCTCCGGAAAGGGACCATTGGTTTTGCCAATCGAGGATCAATTGGTGAGCGGCCTTAGTGTTCCTGACAGCCATGATGACGTGTGCCCCTGCCTCCGCCAATTGCCTAGCGGTTTCACGGCCAATGCCGCTGGTGGAGCCGGTGACTATGCAGGTGAGATCGTTGAGCCCGGGAGGCAAAGGCATGGGGTTGTGCAAGTGGCTTGCCGAGATCCTCTGGAACAGCATTTCGTATATCAAATACATCCAACCTCTCAACCATTCTATCCATCCCAAACCCTCTTTCTTTTTCTGCTTCCGCTTCGTTGCCATCGAAACTAGAAACTATAACTCTCTCTCTCTCTCTGTAGGCTCAGCTCACTGCTGCGTTGACCATTTACCGATCATTTTTAGTTTATGGCTACTATTCTAAAACCACATTATTAATGCTTTGATTGGAATCGGATGCGGTGGGAATGACTAGAGAGTGGTCAGACTCAAACCATCTCCATAGTATCTCCAAATTTATATATATGTACCAGTATATGGCCGTGTGATACGGCTTAATAAAAAATATTTTGATAATATAATTAAATTTAATAATAAATAAAATCAAAAAAAGAATTAATTTAAAATTTAAGATTAAAAAATAAATTGTACTTGTACATTTAAAATAAATTTAATTTTTATTTCTTATTTTGATATTTAAATAATTTGTTTTAGTGTTGATTTCATTCAAATGGTTATAAGTTATATCAACCCTAAACCAGCACATGTATCCATATGTAACATTCTAAATTAATAATAAATAAAAATATAATACTCTAACTTAATGTAACATTACAACTTACTAATAAATAAATATAACACCCTAACTTAAAGTAATATTTGTAATTGTATTGTGTTTTAGCCTTTAAGAACACATATATTATTTTTTTTTATTATAAAAAAAACACAGATACTAATATTACACATGAAAAAATAATGAATTCAATAATTGAAGCGGTTGAAAACAAAACTAAGCCAAAACTTCAATTCATTAATGAAAAAATATCCAAATTTTTGAGCTTAAAAAAAAAAAAAAAAAAAAAAAAAAAACGGAGTTAAGTAAAGATAGACTTACATAGAAATTTGGACGGATAGATTCTCTTGTATCCAATTTCATGTTTGACAGCAAATTTTGCTTTTAATTAAAGAATATAGATTACATGGAACAAAGCACCAAACAAAAGCCATAACAAATTAAATCCATTATAAAATATTGATGTCAACAACAAATAATCATGTAATAAGAAATTAAAAAATACAAATATATTGCTTGTTATATTGACTTCTAATAAAAACACTAAAATGTTGTGTGATCAAACATAGAATTTCAGCCTATCTATAAAACTTGTTGATAAAAATCATATTATATATAATAAAAAGACAACAAATACACAAAATCTATTCAATTTGATGAAAGAAAAAAAAATTACCTGCAAGGTTGTAGGTAGGGCAGAGAGGAATAACGTAGCACTTTTCTATTATGAAAGCTGCAACATCAAAAATAAGTACTCATGAAAAGCATTACCACACCAACATTGTTAAAGCCCAAAAAAAAAAAAAACAAAAGTAAAGAGACAAACACGGCTAAGCAAAATAATACTTGTATTGTATTTTAGAGTGAGATAAGATTTTAAATCTTTGTTTTTATAAGGAGGTAACTTCTTAATCCGATAAAGTTTGAATTTAGATGATTTATACTTAAACTAAATCTCCTTCGATCATTTTTATTGGATAAATATGGATAGAATTTCATATTAGTATAAAGAAAGAAAGTACTAATAAGGATAGACGTTTTTATTTTAATGAATTAAAGTACAAAACTACAAATGAATGGTAATTTAAATAAAATTGATAAACATTTAATGATTGATTAAGATTTCTGTACATCCTAAATATTGATTTAGGATTAGAGTTTAAGTTGATAATAATAACTAAACTTCTATTTTATCCAAAATATTGCAATTTTTAAAATCTAAACAAAATTCTTCAATTTTTTTTCGTGTAGTAAAAATTTATGAAAGTGTGAAGCTGAATTTTTTTTTTAAAAAAAAATAGAAAATTATAGGAGAAGAAGATAAAAACAAAAAATATATATCTATTTTTTAAAAATCTAAAAAAAAAATCCTGCAATTTAAGAAGATAAGAACAATATATATATATATATATATATCTATAAAAAATTATGAAAGTGTGAAGCTTAAGAAAAAAAAAAATATATATATATATATAAATATATATATATATATTTTTTTTCTTAATGGATGAGAAGAAGTTAAGTTGATATTAAATTATTGAGTTTTTGTGTCTATCAAACTTTATCTAAAGAAGTGATTTTAAATTAAAATTTTTATCAACTTAGAAATTATAGGAGAAAAAGATAAGAGCATAAAAAAATTATATTTATTTTTCAAAAATCTATTAAAATTTCTGCAATTTTGTGAAGTCATGTGACGCAACCTATTTTATCCAAAATATTGCAATTTTTAAAATCTAAACAAAATTCTTCAATTTTTTTACATGTAGTAAAAATTTATGGAAGAATGAAGCTAAAATTAAAAAAAAAAAAAATTAGAAAATTATAGGAGAAGAAGATAAGAAAAAAAAATATATCTATTTTTTAAAAATCTATTAAAAATTATATTTATTTTTCAAAAATCTATTAAAATTTCTGCAATTTGGTAAAGCCATGTGGCGCAGTCACAGCGTCTAAGCCCAACTTTTATTATATATAATATGATAAAATGATATATATATATATATTTATAGAATCCGGCCTATATATATATATATATATATATATATATTTATTTATTTATTTATTTATAGAATCCGGCCTAGGCCTATAAATTAAATTCAGAAGAATATGAGGATACAAGGCTGTGTTTGGCAACATGTAAATTATTTTCTGTGTGAAAAATATTTTTAGATGAAAATATTTTTTAGTGTTTAGTTGCATTCTGAAAATTATATTATAAAATATTTTCTGATGGTTGGTAACATTCTGAAAATGTAAATTTTCTACTAATTTCTCACACTTTCTCAACTTCCAAATAAATTTTATAATAGAAAATTTTCAATATATAAACTTAAAGAAACAAAAATCAAAATAAAACCATTCATTAAACTCTCAAACTCGGTCAAACTGAGAGAGGGAGGAAGAAAGAGTAAGAGATTGAGAGAAAGAGAGAGGTAGATCGAGAAAGAGATAGAAATCAAGTCAAGGGGGGGTCGAACTAGAGGCGATGACGACGATCTTTAGAGGTGACAATGAGATCGGTCATGGGTGGGTCGATCTAGAGGGCAATGGCAATGAGATCAAGAGAGGTGGAAGAGACGAGCTACAAGGCAGCGTCAACAAGAACAAGATGACAAAGCTCCAATCTAGATGGCGATGACGATGAGCTTTAGGTGGCAACTATCAGCCGGCGACTACGATGAGATTGTCCTTGGTTCAAGATCTCTCTCTCTCTCTCTCTCTCTCTCTCTCTCTGAGTGTGTGAGTCTAGAAAATGATTTGAAGGTAAATGAGAAGAGTAAAACATTTTATAGTTCAAAAGGCTTATTTTATGGTCAAATTTTATTATTTTCAATTTGACTTTATTTTACATGTGCACCCAAACATGCATCAGGATGTAAAATATTTTCCTAATTCCATTTACACCCGAAACAAACACAGCAATAAACAAAAATGTTTGGTGGAACATCCTCCATCCAAACTAACAAAGAAAAAGAAAATCTTGTTCTCCTACCTAAAAGGAGGAGCCATATAATTGCCCTGCCGCCTAACATAAAAGAGAATGAGAACTTAAAGCACTCAAAATAGACTTGATGTCTTTTATAAAATGACCCAAAGGAGCTAAAGACAAGACCCCCTTTGACAAAGACTCAATGACTAGCTCTGAATCACCTTCAAAGATAAAGTAAGTTAGCCCTAGCTCTCGGATAAATTGATAGGCCATCTTAGCAACAAAGAGCATCTCCAGCAAATTTTTCAAATTTTTGTACTATTTGGTGAGTGAACAGTGACTTTTACCTTTTATCTATCCACTTTATAAAATACATTTTCCAACAGATTCTCTATATTTTCTCTGTTCTATTAAAATATTATTTCTTTATTATTTCTTCAATATTTTTTTTAATTCTTCTTTTACTCATGTTGGCACAAAAAAGTTAGCTCTAGAATTTTTTAATGTGATAAATTCTTTTGCTAATCTACAGTAACTCATCAAACTTGATGAGTTACTGTTCATGAGTAAAAAACTTTTTGAGAAGTAGAGAGGCTATTGGAGCAATGAATTATGGTTTCATTCTCTATTATAGAGAGAATTTTGGGTTTAGCTATACCATTGGAGATGCTCTAATAGCTCCAGCAGCTCAACTGAACCAAGAAAAGTTAGGTTATGTTTGGTAAAGGTTTTCGTTTTCTATTTTTAAAAACTTGTTTTTGGGAATATAAAGAAAAAAAAAAAACAATTTTCTTGTATTTTTGAAATCAAAAACATGTTTGGTTAGTTGAAATTAAAAAAAAAATAGTTTTTTGGAAAAAAAATTTAAAAATACTAAAATATGTTGTTATTAGGATTTGAACTCTAATACTAACTCATTAAATGAGATAGATTCATTAAATCAAATGCGTATTTTTTTTTTTTTTTACTTTTGAAAATTAAAAACTGAAACACAGCATTTTGCATGTTTTCAGTTTCTTTCACAAATTGAGTTTTGAGAACAATTTTTGTTGTCCATTTTGAGTTGCCAAACAAGTTTTTTAGTTTCAAAAATAGAAAATTATTTTTGAAAATAGAAAATAAGGGAAAAAAATAGTTACCAAATATACCATTATTTTTTCTAACAGAGCTACAAGCACCTCACCCTTCTCATTTTGAACAATTACCCCGATTCCCACCTCGTTTGAATCTAAAAACACTGTACTGCCGAAGTTTGTCTTCAAACCATTTAGTCTTGGAGGTCTCCAAATTTTTGTACTGATAGTTTTTAAACCCCTTAAAAACACAATTGCATTAACCTAGGTAATTAGCCAAGTTGTTACTTAGTCCAATTTAACAAATCTAAGTTATCACAATCAAAGCAATCATATCATGCAAAGTAGCGGAAAGATAAATAACACAAAGATATGATCACCCAGGAAACCAAATCGGTAAAAACCTGGGGAGGATTTAACCTAGCTATTCTCAAGGTAAACCTGAATCCACTATGAAAGAATCGAAATTGTTCAACAGGACTTAGACCATTAACATCCTATCGCTACCCACCAGTAGAAACTTACTGACACGACCACGTGCAAGCTCCGAAACCACGGACTTATTCTTTCTTGGATTCTCCAACAAGTACAAGTACACCCGCTTGTGTTTCTTTAAGTTTTTATGGCAGCAACTGAATGATCATCAAGCTCTTGAAGAAATCACCTTCTTGATAATCCTAAGCTTGTGTAAAGGAAAGCTCCTCACAGATCTCACAAGAGATTTACACAAACAGCAATATGAGCAACACTAAAACCTGGCTAGGGTTTGCCTTTATACCTAGGGCAAATTGGAAAACCCTAAACGTTTTAAACAAACTAGGGCTGAGTTGGAATTCTGCAGAAAAACGCCTCTGACCTGATTTTCGATTGATTAAGCCTAAGTTTCAATCGATCGAACCAGGCCGAGAAGCATAAATGAATCCTGCAATAACTTAATCCAACTTTACATAAAAGAACCAACTTTGAGCAAGTCTAAACACGACTAACCAATTTGTTTTGATCATGGTTTGCCAACAATACATATTAGAGTTCTAAATACATAAAAGCCTAAGTCTTTAGAACCTAACAAACTCCCCATTTGGCAATCTGTGACAAAACACAACTAAAAACTCAAAGATTACAAAGAAAAGCTCTTTGCTCATAAAAACAAATTCAATCCTAACTACTATTCATCAGTTGCAAGTATAAACAGCAACTCAATTAAATCAACCTGTATATTTCCTAAAACACTAAACAAAATGCATAACTGCATGTGTGGAAAATACAAGTAAACAAAATAAATTCTTGATTTCAAACAACACACAATAAAGACATATATCAATGAAAAACTCATAAATATAAATTAATAAGCAGTTGAAACAAGAAACATATAAAACAAAAAAAATATCTCCTCCTAACATGAATATCCCAACAAAAATATGGCAAGAGCTAAAAAGATTTTAAAAAAAAAATGTGAAGCACCTAGATACAATCTAAACTCCACAAGCTCCAACCAACAAAAATACTCTCCTCCTGAAAATAAAACTCTACAAGTGCTCAAAATATGTACTCCCCATTTTTGTGACGGAATGCCAAAGGGCAATCAAAATCCATCATCAAAAGGAGGTGGCAGTGAAGATCGTTGAAACTGTGCCAACTCTGCACGCAAAGCACGGATCTCATCGAGCACGTCCACCAAAATCTGTCCATGAGCCGCCTGAATGGTCAAGACATGATCCAATGTACGCCGAATGTTTGAATCATCCGAAGTAGTCGGTGGAGGAACATCAGCATCAGCAGTAGCAGCAGCAGACGCCTCAGCAGTATCAACACTTGTAGAAGAGGGAGGAGGGGGAACAACACTAGATGACACACCTCTAGGACGCGTAGGATCAACTTTCAAGTGAGTAGCCCTCTGCTTAAGGAAGGTGGCACCTATGGGAGCTACAACATAAACGGGCTCACTAGAAGGGAAACTATCTAAACCAAGATACAACAAAATCCTATGAATGAAATAGGATGAATAAGTGCATGCCCTACGGCAGAACTCCTATGAACTTCATTCAAAGAATGAAGAAACAGATGTGGAAAGCTGATAGACGCACCAGACACAAAAGCGTACAAAAACACACATCGCTCAAGAGGGATGGTGTGGAGATGAGAAATAGGCCACAAAGAATGACACGCTATCCTAAAGAAAAGATAAGCAATCTCGGTAAGCTCAGCAAACGTGATCCGAGGATTAGAACCCCACTAGATTGAAGACCCAATGATGTATGACATGACGACATCTAAGGGTGGAGACTCATCATAAGGATAGTCAGGCTCCCTGACGACTGGAACCCCAAGAGCATCAGCCACTACCCGATGAGTAATGGTGAACTCAATACCTCGTATCCAAATCCTAACAAGGGTGTTGGAATCATAGACGTGGTAAGAGAGATTCGAGAAAAACTCTCTAATCAAGGTGGTCAGGGGTGGATGATCTATCTCTAATAGGGACAACCAACCTCTAGACTCAAGGCTTGCCCTAATGGCTGAATCAACCTCATCTAAAACCACAGAACGCTCAGCCCATATCTTACGCTTACAGTTCAGTTTCTCAAAGGCCTCTCTGCTTTTGTCATTCCTAAACACCTCACTCCTAGAGGGAGACTCAGAGAAAGTGGAGGGGGTCCTATGGGCTCTAGTTTTCCTAGGCATAGTGCTAGGATAAGGACAAAGACACAAAGCAAGATAAAACAAAAACCAAGGGCAGACTGCAAGTTAGCACAAAAAAAATATAGAACAGAAATCTATATGATGCATGAACAGATTAAATGACATGATGCATGCCCTAATGCAGTGAAATTAAGTTCAAATTTAGATCAAGTTCACAAAATTTGGCTTGAGCATAGAGTTTCTAACAAAAACCCCAAAATATTTGAAAAACCACTTGATTAATTTGTACAAATTAACCAATTGATCATCATACAAGATAGATTTCAGAAAATAATGACCAATTTCATCAATTCAACAAGCCAATTTTATCAATTGAAACCAATTTGAACAAAAAGCCCAATTCGGGTTCAATACAAGCCCTAGAATTTTTGATTTTTCATAAATCCCCAAATCGATCAAATTAACCAACATAGATCATGAATATATCATTGTAGCAACAAAACCCATTGATCAAATTCATAAAACAAGGCTTGATTAATCAAAAATCATAAATAGTGCATAGTTCGAAAATTACCCAAAAACCATGAGATAATGCATGAAAATGTGAAAATCAATGCAAAAGGAAGGGTAATATAGACATACCGGCTTAGGGAGAGAGAAACTTAGCAAAAAATTTAGAGGAAAACGACAAAAAATTCTCTGTGGAGCCTTGCCGAGTTGGAGAGAGAGAGAAAGTTTTGAAAAAGTTTTGAAAAAGTGGTTTGAACAAGTCAAATCTGATTTTTTTAAAACCTGATTCACAAGTTTCGATTAATCGAAAAACAGTTTCAATTGATCGAAACAAACAGAGGCTTCTTAAAAAATTTCAAAACAATTTCAAAGACACTTTCGATTGATCGAAAAACAGGTTGGATCAATCGAAATAGATAGAGACTTCCTTAAACAATTTAAAACAATTTCAATTGATCGAAAAACAGATTGGATCAATTGAAACTGGCAGAGGCTCACAAAAATTTGAGGAAAGAAAAAAAAAATTTAGGAACAACTCAAAGCATTGAAATTGATGAACAAAATGCATGAGTATGTGATGATAAGATTTTCAAAAACAAAGAATTAAGCCCAATTTTCCCAAAGTTAAAATTTCTTACATTCTCCATAAATTTTCAAGCATCAAATCAGCTTTGCACAAAACTCAAAGTATTTGCAAACTTGGTTGGTCAGACCAAAGACACACACAATAACATGTACAATGTTTAGCAAAGAGTAACTTGTGTAGTATGTGCAACTAGCAAAAACTTGAGTTACATGTGAGGTGATATGTGTATAGCAATTAAACACAAAGTCTACAAAATTCATCATATAGAATTTGAAAGAGACCATCACTTAAAGAATTACATCATATAACTCCTACATCTCCTAGATCATAAGTTTACAATTATGTAAATTTCTTGATTTGCCTCATATTGTACACATAAATTTTAATTATTCAGAAACTTATTAAAAATAGCTGGAATAATGTACACACCAATTTTATTTGATAGATTTAACATTAAGTCCAATAATGCACACACCAATTTTAGTATTTAAACTGAGGCTACACCTTATGATCTTTTTGTGCATGTGCTACACTTTCTCGAGCACAAAATCTTACGATATGCACTACGGTGTTCATGATTGACTAGTGAACAGTGGTGAGATGGTTATTTATGTCTTTCTCTAAAGGTTCAAGTCCGACAGTCAAAGACATGTGACTTCAAGATTAAGACAAAGTGATCAAAACCATAAACATCTTTCCCACACAATATACACTATAAAACTCAAACTAGTAAAGTGCTATAAATAAGCTCATCCAAACTAAATAAGGTACAAAAGACATGTTATGTGAAAATAAATTGACCAACCTTATTTTCAAAAATCAAGAAAATAGTGCAAAACATAATTTGGTTCCTTTTTCCCTTTTTTTTTAATTAAAAAAAACCTAGAATGAAATGCATAAATGTTATATAATGCAAATCCTAGAAACAGAGAAAACAAAAACCAATGAACAATGGTCACAAAGAATAGCAATGAAACACAAGGACCATGAAAGCCAAGACAGATCAGGGACATAAAATCACACCAATTACTTGACAAAGTGTCTCAAACTTACTTCTATCAAGGGGTTTGGTGAAAATATCGGCATTCTGACGTTCAGTAGGGATATACTCAAGACACAATCTTTCTTTTAACAAGATCCCTAATGAAATGATACCTAATCTCTATGTGCTTAGTCTTAGAATGTTGAACAAGGTTCTTAGATATATCAATAGCACTAAAGTTATCACAGTAAACAACCATGGTATCTTGGGATATCCCATAATCAGTTAAAACATTTTTCATCCAAAGAAATTATGAGCAACAACTTCCAGCAGCAATATATTCTGCCTTTGCAGTTGACAAAGACACATAATTTTTTTTTTTACTCATCCAAGTAACAAGATTGGCTCCTACATAAAAACACCCACCAGTGGTGCTTTTTCTATCATCAGCATTACCAACCCAATCAGAATCAGAGAAACCAGCAAGAGACAGATTAGACTCTTTACTATAAAATAATTCATAGTCACAAGTTTCACCAACATATTTAATGATTCTTTTGATAACATTCAAGTGTGAACTTTAGGATTAGATTGAAATCTAGAACAAATACCAACACTAAAGGCAATATCAGGCCGACTAGCAATCAAATACAAAAGACATCCAATCATACTTCTGTATAATGTAACATCAACAAACTCACCTGACGAATCATTTGTTAATTTTACATTGGCAGCCATAGGTATTCTAGCATGTGCAGTATTGTCCAGTCAAAATCTCTTGACTAGATTCCTTACATATTTTGCTTAGTTGATGTAGATTTCTGAATCCGTTTGCTTCACCTGTAATCCCAAGAAATAAGTTAGTTCACCAACCATACTCATTTCGAACATAGCCTTCATTTCGAACATAGCCTTCATTTCATCTGTAAAAGAATGAGCAAGAGAGTCATTAGTAGCACCAAAAACAATATCATCAACATAAATTTAAGCTACAATAAAACTATTCTTATCATTTCTTATGAAAAGAGTAGTGTTTGTAGATCCCTTTTTGAATCCATGCTCAGTGAGATATGCAGTCAATCTATCATACCAAGCCCGTGGAGCTTGTTTCAAACCATACAGAGCTCTCTTCAATTTATAAACATCATCAGGTCTATGAGGATCAACAAAGCCTTTCAGTTGTTCAACATATACCTCTTCTTGCAACATTCCATTTAAGAAAGCACTTTTGACATCCATTTGATATAACTTGAAATTTAGGTGACTAGTTATAGCCAACAGTATCCTAATGGATTCCAATCTTGCTACTGGTGCAAAGGTCTCATCGAAGTCAATCCCTTCCACTTGTGTGTACCCTTTAACAACAAGTCTTGATTTATTTCTGATAACAGTGTCATGTTCATCTGACTTGTTCTTAAAGATCCATTTAGTTCCAATTACATTTACACTCTTTGGTCTAGGAACTAATTCCCACACATAAATTCAAACAAATTGATGAAGTTCTTCATGCATAGAGTTTACCCAATCAGCATCTTGAAGTGCCTCATCTACCTTTTTCGGTTCGAATTGGGACAGATAGCATGAGTGTGTAATTACACTTAAGATTTTTGATCTTAATCTCATGTTATCATTCAGACTTCCCAATATGTTTGTGGAGGGATGATTTAGCCTTACTCTAGAAGGACCTTTAACTAAAGATGTGGAGGTACCTTTCTGTTCTGATGAAGGACTAAACTCATGTTGAGCCTGTTGAGTCTCATGAACCGGAGTGGATGGTTCCGGACTTGAAGACACAGAAATTGCATCATTCAGCACCATTAACTCTTCATCCACTATGCTTCCCAACATAATCAATAGGAAGTGAGTCATCAACCTCCATAGGCTTATCTTGAACCAAAGCAGTACTTTCTAAATATGCTTCTGGACATACTTCATCATTGATCACAACATTTGACGATTCCATGACTGTTTTGGTTTTCAGATTATACACTCTATATGCTCTACTAGTAGAGGAGTACCTTAGAAAATATCCCTTGTCACTCTTTACATCAAATTTTTCTAGGTTCTCTTTATCACGTAGAATGTAACAATCACTACCAAATATCCTGAAATAATTAACAACCGGTTTCTTTCCTCTCTAGAGTTCATACGGAGTCTTCTTGGAATCAGGTCTGAAATACACCCGGTTGAGTGTATGACAAGCAGTGTTAACTGCTTCTCCCCAGAAGGATTTTGGCAACTTTTTATTATGTAGCATGACACGTGCCATCTCCTGAACAACCCTATTTTTCCGATCCACTATTCCGTTCTGTTGAGGTGTCTTGGGTGAAAAGAACTCTTAGTGTGTGCCTTGTTCATTGCAGAAAGTAGTCAGTTTGGTATTCTCAAATTCTCTTCCATAGTCACTTCTGATTCTCGCTATCACAGTATCTTTCTCAATCTGCAATTTCTTGCACAGATGTATCATTTTCTCAGGAGCCTCAGCTTTATTTTTCAAAAGCACAACCCAAGTATATCTAGTAAAGTCATCCACAACCACTAGAATATATTTCTTTCCACCTAAACTCTGAACTCTGGTAAGACCCATAAGATCAATGTGCAATAACTCTAGAGGTCTTAAAGTTTGAACACTTGCTACAGACGGATGTTTAAATTTTATCTGTTTACCTATCTGACATGGACCACATATGCACTTATCTATCTTCTCAAACTTAGGTAAACCAACAACTGCATCACATTTGGAAATCTTTTCTAACTACTTATGACTTGCATGCCTCAATCGTTGATGCCACAAATCAACTTGATCAATCTTTGCACTAAAGCACTTGTTGCTTATACTAGGTGTTAGGCCATAACAGTTGTCAGCTGTCCTTAGACCAACACACATACAATCACCTCCTCCATCAAGTATCTCACATTCATACTTAGTGAAGAGAACATTCAATCCATTGTCGCAAATCTGACTGATGCTGAGTAAATTTGCTTTCAGTCCATCAACATACCAAACATCTTCAAAGACCGGCAACCCTGGAATGTCCACAGTTCCAATGCCTCTGATCATAGATTTGCTTCCGTCTCCAAAAGTGACTGTTCCAATCTTTCCTTCAAAAAGAGTCTTGAATAATCCTTTGTTTCCTATCATATGCCTGGAACAACCACTATCCAAATACCAAAGACAAGAATCACGTGCCTTTAAGGCGGTTAAGGCAGTATAACACAAGTAATTATTATCACATGTGATAAGACCAAAAAGTTCAAGGAAAGATTTAACAAAAGCAACAAGAGACAGATACAACAAGTAAGCAAGTTGATAAATAAGCAAAAAGATTTTCCAAGAATCCATAACAACAGGGGTCAAGGATTAGCTTAGTGATCAAAAGATCAACAACAAGAAAGCAACCTGCTCTGATACCACTTGATAGTTTTTAGACCCCTTAAAAACACAATTGCAATAACCTAGGTAATTAGCCAAGTTGTTACTTAGTCCAATTTAACAAATCTAGGTTATCACAATCAAAACAATCATATCATGCAAAGCAGCAGAAAGATAAATAACACAAAGATATGATCACCCAGGAAACCAAACCGATAAAAACTTGGGGAGAATTTAACTTAACTATTCTCAAGGTAAACCTAAATTCACTATGAAAGAATCGAAATTGTTCAACAAGACTTAGACCACTAACATCCTATCGCTACCCACCAGTAGAAACTTACTGACACGACCACGTGCAAATTCCGAAACCACGGACTCCTTCTTTCTTGGATTCTCCTGCAAATACAAGTACACCCGCTTGTGTTTCTTTAAGTTCTTATGGCAGCAACTGAATGATCATCAAGCTCTTGAAGAAATCACCTTCTTGATAATCCTAAACTTGTGTAAAGGAAAACTCCTCACAGATCTCATAAGAGATTTACACAAACAGTAATATGAGCAACACTAAAACGTGGCTAGGGTTTGCCTTTTATACCTAGGGCAAATTAGAAAACCCCAAACGTTTTAAACAAACTAGGGCTGAGGTGGAATTCTGCAGAAAAACGTCTCTGACCCGATTTTCGATTGATTGAGCCTAAGTTTCGATCGATCGAACCAGGCCGAGAAGTATAAATGAATCCTGCAACAGCTTAATCCAACTTTACATAAAAGAACCAACTTTGAGTAAGTCTAAACATGACTAACCAACTTGTTTTGATCAGGGTTTACCAACAATACACATTAGAGTTCTAAATACATAAAAACCTAAGTCTTTAGAACCTAACATGTACTATATGGAGAGTGAACAATCATATTTACCTTTTACCTATTTACTTTTTCAAATGCACTTTTCAACAAACTCTCTATAATTTCTCTATCTCATTAAAATATTATTTCTTCATTCATTCTTTATTATTTTTTCATTCATTCTTTATTATTTCTTTAATCTTTCTTTATTATTTTTTTAATCTTTCTTTATTCTTCTTTTATTCATTCTCAACTACTATATTTTCAAAATTTTTAAAGTCTATATTTTTAAATTGCATAGCAATAACATATTTTTCAATAGTCATATTTCTCAGATGGTAATTTGTTCATTCTAAAAAAAAACAAATGGTAATATTTCTTAAGGGATTTTTATTCTTATTATTCATTAACCTATAATTAATTTCCTTAAAACAAAACTTACCATACTTATCATTAAAAAAAAGTCCACCACATATTTAGACCATTCATTTTTTTTATTCATTAATTTATAATTAATTTCTTTTTAAAACAACTTACCATACTCATCATAAAAAAAAAAAAAAAAAAAAAAAAAAAAAAACTACACACATTAAGACTATTCTCTTTTTTCTTATTATTCATTAAATTATAATCAATTTCCTAGAAAAAAAAAAAACTTAAATAAGCTTAATTTAAGGGATTATTGTTATCATTATTCATCAACTTATAACCAATTTTTCTTAAATAAAACTTATCGTTAATTTTTTTAATAAAATAAGAATGATATCCATACGTTTTATTCCAATTACATATAGGTCATTCATTTTTTTTCCACAAACCCTTTTATTCTTGAGAGAGAGAGAGAGAGAGAGAGAGAGAGAGAGAGAGAGAACTTGCCTCACTCAAGCTAAGGACCTTTGCAAAGGTTGGTAGAGATAAACCAAATCTCAAAAAAGAGAATAGTCATTCAATCAATGGAGATCCAAGTTAGATCGGATTTCACCATCCATCGTTGCCTTTCCACTACCGCTCATCCTCTTCCCCATTGCTAGTGGATGTGCATGCATGCTCGTGCCTAGAAACCTAGATTTAGGGTTCTTCATGTTTTGCTTGCTTTATTTAGTTTTTATCACATGTTTAGGTTCTATTTGGTTTAGTTTTGCATGTTTAGGTCATTAGGTAACTGAGATAACATGTTTTATTTGCTTTATTATTAGATGAATGATTAGGTTTTATGTTCTTTAAAGAATAACATGAACATGCATAAAACATGAATATGCATTGATGCATAGGTGGTGTGGTGCAGGTGTGGTGCAGTGAGGTACATGAGGCAAGCCATGCATATGAACATGAACATGTATTTAGTTGATTAACATGAGATGATTGAATAACATGATGAGCATGCTTGGATGAATATTATGATGCCGTGCTTGAGTGATTGAACATGCTTGTTTAAATACCATAACAAATATGCTTGAGATGCCTTTTGCCTTGTAAATGTTTGTGATGTGTTGCTGCCTTATGATGTTGTGCTACCCTTAAATATATGTTAAGCTAGACGAATGATAGGGTCTTATGCCATGTTTGAATGTGGGACAGTAATTGGGCATTAGATGCATGTTTGTGTGTAGAATAAACATATTAAAGGACCCTTTGATGAGATTAGGATTTGGAAACATAATAAGTGAAGGCCGACCCACAGGTCGGATGGGGTTGGGTGCCTAATACCTTCCCATCCTCATACCCAAACTTCGGACACGTGCTCTAGTAAAGATCAATCATTCCACAAGGACGTTATATATATATAGTTCCTAGAACTAATATTGGTGGCAACTCCATCTTCACCCTCAGCCCAGTCAACTCCAGGCCAAGGCATACTTCGGACGAGGAAACCACTTATCGCGGGTACTTGCGCCTATACATATTATTATAAGAATCTTGTGAAATTATTATGACATTTTTTTTGTCCCTAACATTATTCATTTAATTTTTTTTTTTTTTGTATGTTCTAGATAGTATTTAATTATTAACAATCTTATAGGTATATAAATATCCCTATTATGAAATATTTTGGGGCCTTGATCCACTTGGGGGAGTTAGGCAAGCTTAAATGGCCAAGTGGTAGTTGTGGACGCAAGTGCCTACAATGGGCTTTGGGTTTCCTATAGATATCTCATTTTGTACCCCTTACGACTCGGGCCCCCGTTCCCTAATGATGCTGAAATTCAAAGACCCAAGGTTGGTTTAGGACCTAATCAGATTACAAATTGACTTAAGATGTGTTAAAATGGAGAATATAACTTTTTAATGAGCAAAAAATGTATTTTTGGAAAATAACGGCCAAAGGAAATCCTCAGCCTACATACACACCCTTGAAGCCTGCGTACACAGGCATAAGCTTGTGCATACAGGTAGGGTTTCAGAAACCTATGAAAGACAAGTTTTCTACATAAAAGATTGAGAATTGGAACGAATCCTCCATCGTTTAGGAGCTGTTCTAAACCCCTATTTTCATAATATAAATAGCCATACATGGTACATTTTCAAAACATACATAAATCCCATGGGAAAAATACTAAGATTCACTAGAAATAGTGAATTAAAGAGGGAGTTTTTCACAAAACATTCTCAAGTCAATTTTATTTGATTAAGGCATTTTTTAGCCTTGATCTTTGAATTTTAAGACTACTAATCACATTTTTATTGATTTGTGAATAAATTTGACTAAAGGGAATGGTAAAAAATCAAGCCTACGAGCTTTTTGCTTTGAGGTATTCTTTTCAAGCTTTCTCTTTTATTTTTGCTTTTGATTTTTTTTTTGATCTTCTTTTTTATTTTATTATTATTATTATTATTATTATTTTTTATTATGTTATAACATGTTTGTTTAGATTAGGGATTTGCTTTCCCTTTGTTTTGAGCATGATAGGATGTTATATTTAAGTTTTTAAGTCTTTTTCTGCTTTTCTGTTTTTGGGTTAGGGTTTACAGTGTGTTTGCGTGCGCGTGCTTCTTGCATAAGTATGCAGGCTCGAAGTATGCATATGCATACAACTAGCCCGCGTATGCAGGCCTATGTATGCACATGCATACTCATACTCAGAAATCCTAATTCAAGTTTTATGCTTTTGTTTCTTCTTTTATTTTACATCATATGCCTTTGTTTTAACCTTCTTGTATGCTTTTGAGTTCTCATTTTCTCTGTTTACATGTTTGTTTGTTATTGTATGCTAGATTAGGGATTTCTCTTAAAGTTTCTTGCTTTGATGCTTTGCCATTCATTCACATGTTCATGTATGATGCCATAGGTGCTGAGTTGCTGCAAGGTAAGTAAAGGTAAGCCATGCATTCACAATGTACATGCATGGTCTAGTTAGGTTGATGATACAATTATGTTCTTAATGCTTTGGGTGATAACATGATTTGTCTTGTTTCTACCTTGATTTGATGTTCATATGCTTCTACCTTGGATGGGATATGATGACAAGATGGTAGTGGCATACTAGGGTTTATGTTATGCCATGCTAAATGAATGCTAGGATGATGTGACATGCATGCTAGATGTGACATGTTCACAATGTGCTGACACGCTCCAACCAATTTTTAAGATATCTCAACCGTTTTAACTCTGATTTCAACTCATGAATAGTCATTAGAAAAGGATTTCAATAATCTTCACAATGACGTTGTCCCCAACCCATTCTAACAGACGGATCAAAATTATGGTTTTTGGTGTCTTCGAGAGTCAACCTCGAGTCAAACTTTGTCAAAATTGATGAAAATCTCCGAGTAGCTCGGGTTTGATGTAAAAGCATGAAAAATGTTGTTTTGGCATGATTTTGACTAACTTTAACTTTCGGTTAGCCCAGGGTTAACCTGGGGTATTTTAGTCAATTTGACTTGAAATGACACTTCGAGTTCTTCAATGTCCAAACGAGTTGCGCCATGTTAATCTAGATGTTTTTGTGGCCCCATGGAGAAAAGTTAATATTTTTGAAATTTTTGGGGTCCAGCATGCAAATCGAGGGCGGATAAAATACAGTATCTATAGTTAGGATTAAGAAATGGAACACATTGGAGCCAAACTTCTCCATCCCCAGCAAAGTCGCCATTGTGGGCGCAAGGGACCATGACGAGTTTGGGCTTCTCCAAATTTGTGGGAAGTACGCCTTGGCCTAGGATGGACCATGACAGAGGGTGTAAATGGAGTCATCACTTAGATTAGGTCTAGGAATCATAAATGTAGTGCCCTTGTGGAAGGATTGATCTTTAGCGGAGCACGTGTCAGGTGTTTAGGTATGGGGATGGGAAGGTGTTAGGCTCCCAACCCCACCGACCCGTAGGTCAACCTCCACTCATTGTGTTCCAAATCCTATTTCCATCAAAGGGTCCTCTAATATGTTATTTTAAAATCACACACACTAACATGCATCTAACATCCAAACATGACAAATGTCCCCCCCCCCCCTCATCCATAGTATAACTTTACCATTCATTTAGCAAAATATATTCAAGGGCAGTAAGCATATCCAAGGCGGTGGCATTAACAAGGCATTTAATCAAGCATATTCAATCATTCAAATATAGCATCATGATATTCATCAAAAAAAGGAGACCAATCATCATATTCAAAGATGCATGTTCCTATTCATATGCATGACTTACCTCACTTACCTCACTACACCAGAACACCTCAGCACCTATGCATCAATGTATATTCAAGTTCTCATAAATGTTCATGTGATTCAACCAAGACATAAGCACTAATTATTAATCTATCAATCCAAGCATGTGAAACAAGTTATTATACTAACCCTAATTCTAAACATGTGAAAACTAGACTCAACAAGACATAAACATATGATTAAAACTAATCTAAACAAACAAAAAGCAAGAACCCTAAATTTGCATTTCTAGGGCACGATTATGAGTTTGCATACATGAAATATGCATACACATGCCTCAAGTATGCGTACATGTGCATAAAGCATGTGCACACATACACGCTTAGAAACATAGTTTTAAAGCACAATCAAATAACAATCAAACAAAATGTAGCATGCTTCTAATATTTAATTCAACCCTTCATTCAAAACATGGTAAGACACAACAAAACAAAATCAAACAAAGAAAAACATATTTCTAAGCATGTATAACAAATAAATCAAATTAATAACAACGTGAACACAAGTTATAAAAATCCAAATTAAGGAAAAACTGTGAAGAGAGACTCACCTTACTTATGGAACACAACTTGAATGATATTTAACCAGTCTCTCAGTGCCTACACAACAAGATTCAATGAGATATCAAGGAAATCAAAGGATTTAATAATTTATAGGTAATCACAACTCAAAATAAATAAATAAAAATTCTTGAAAAAGTTTTAGAAAGAATGTTTGAAAAATGTTTCTTGGAATGAGATCAATAGTTTCTGCCCTAATGAGTAATAGAGAAATGTTTTGAAGAACAAAAAAATGTTCATAACCTGTGAGTGCAGAAGATGCAGAGAAAAGAAAGAGTTTTTGGAAGAGTTTAGGTAAAAAATCCACTCTCTCTAGCTAGGGTTTGAATTTAGAGGCATAAAGTTATATTTATATGTTAAAACTAGGGTTTTCATACTCATTTAGATGGTTTTGGACATTCCCAAGGTTCTAGGGGCTGGGGTCCATTAAGGAGGGAGACTTTGGACCCTAAAAATTGATGTTCTAAGGTTTTGGAAATGAGTGAGCATACGCATGCTCGGGCATACATACGCATACTTGATTCATGCGTATGCATGCTCCCTAAAAAACCCTAATTTCGAATACTCTGTTAGCCCAACTTTAAACAGTAATAACTTACTCAATATAAATCTAGATTAGACAAAACTTATGTTCAAATTGAAGCTCAGGATGTTTGATTTTCAATGAAACAAATTGCACTCAAAAATTCGTTGTAGATCAAAATTTATGGTCAAAACAATGAGTAAATGTCATTTTCAGTATCGTTTTCAAGCAATTTCAGCACTTTTATATTGTGATTACTTCTAAACTATTAAAATAATTTCAATTACCTTTTGCAAGTATATCAAGCTTATCATTGGGATGGTAGATTGTATTGGTATAGAAAGCACGATATTTTAAGTTGTTTCATAATCATTTTAAGTTTTTAACAAAATATATATCAATTATCTGAGTCAAATAAGAATTTCCTATAATCAATTTCAACGGTAAAATCTGATGAAGTAAAGATAAGAGTGTCAGACCTTCTTTATGGTAAAATTGACCTCATCTTCATATGATGAACTGATCAGTAGCCTTGTAGGGGACTATATATACTAGTAAGCCCATAAAATAATAATAATAATAATAATTATAATAATAAATAAAATAGTATGGAGCTAGAAAAATCTTAAGAGGAGATAGAGAGTATATAAACGCGCCCTGTAAAACGATGGGTACTTGCTGCTAGCTATAACTAATTCTTCTAATTGCACAAAGTGTAACAAACCACGTAACAACTCTCTCTCTCTCTCTCTCTCTCTCCAAAAGGCGGGAAAAAACTGATTGCACTGCTCATTCATGCCCACACACACGCACAAGTATATATATATCGGTCAGTCACTCCATATATTTTTCTTTAACTGCTCTCTCTCTCTCTCTCTCTCTCTCTCATTCATCTTCTTCAACCAATCGTAGCTTGCATAATCTCTCTCTCTCTCTCTCTCTCTCTCTCTCAGCAGGGACAAGAATCACCTATTGTTTTGGTAATATTTACTTCACCTTTGATTTTTGATAGTTAAAAAGAATCCTTTAGTTGGTGATATATTTCAATTCAACGTGTGCGTATATATATATATATATATATATATATTTATATATATATTGAAAAGTGATTGTTGAGTGAGTTGAGTTGCGTGTGTGTATATATATATATATATAAATGCCTCGATCTTGAATGTTGAATATATATAACTCGATCTGAATTTGCGTGTATATATTATGGTTGAGCATGCATGCAGGAGGGAAAATAATTTGGAAGGAAATTATTAGATCAAAATGAGACCAGGATGGGCAGTGAAGGCGATCTTAGTGATAATCATCACATCCATTTTGATCCGTTGCGTCTCCGCAACCAACCACACCGTCGGTGGATCTTCCGGTTGGGATTTGGCTTCCAATCTCCAAGCCTGGTCTTCTGCCACTACCTTTCACGTCGGTGACTTTCTCGGTGCGTACCTAACTACATTTTAGGTTGATTTTCACAATTCTATTATATCTAGATCTAACCATTTAATAAACTGAAAATAAATTCTTTTACGAATCAACAGAAAATCTGGTTTATGAGTTTCGTACAAATTAATTTGTCTCTCTCTTTTCTTTTTTCTTTTTTCTTTTTTAATTTTCTCGGAAACCAAACGCTAACTATCTTGCTGTGTGATTTTCTCGGACGAAAAAGTGCGCTTGGGTCTTAGGCTGTGGTCACTGATCTAATCAATTAGTCTAAAATCAACCTTGAATCTAGTACGTACTAGTGCAAACTCGCAGTTTGTTTAATTAAGGGCATTTTTGGAACATCGGAAAAATGTTGACTAACGCAAATTAACTGTAGTTGATGATATCCATTCAACTCAAAGCGCTATCGAAAGTACTTAACAGATTACCAATTGAGTTTACTCTATATTTTATATAAAATAATAAATTATGTATGTATATATATATATGTATGTAATTGAGTAATATTTGTAGTTTTTTTTTTTTTTTTTTGAGAATGGAGTAATAGTTGTAGTTGAGGTGCTTGAAATAATAAAAATATAATTATTGATTGGTTGGTTGGGTAAATATAAGCAGTGTTCATATACACGCCGGTCCACGATGTGTTGGAAGTGGGGAAATCGGATTTCGAAATGTGTCGCGTATCACATCCATTGAATGCGTACCGCGACGGAGAGACGGTGATCTCGCTGAGCTCGGAAGGCAGCAGGTACTTCATTTGCGGGCGACATGGATACTGCGACATGGGCCTCAAACTTCAACTCCAAGTTCTTCCAAGTCTCAACACTACTACTGCTACTATTGCTCCTGCTGCTGGACCATCTGCTCATGAAAATCCTCCTCCTCCTCAACCCAGCTCATCATCAACCTCGCCTCTGTCGCCTATTAATTCTAATTCTTCTTCTTCTGCTGCTGCGTGCTGCCATGTGAATTCATCTCGCTCCCTCATCAACTGGTGCTCATGCTTCCCCTTCATTACTACGCTACCGCTGCTGTTGTTGCTGAGTTCATAATGCTGCCTCTATCTCCTACGTCCATGTATGCATGATCTCATTCACTTTGTCTACTCTTGATCATTTTGGTGACCCTCTCGCTCACTCTTTCAATGTCTCTCACCTCATCTCATCTCATGTGTGCTCTTGTTAATACTCTCTTACTTGTACACTATTTTACTTGACAGTTGAAGAAATAATAGTCCCCCACCCCCGCCCGAGTGACTTAATCCTTAAAATGATTGCCTTTAATTTCATATTCATTCTGCATATATTCTGCTATTCTTTCTTTAATTTGTATATGATTGTTTATTCTCTAATCTTTTGTTACTTCCCCCCAACTATCTTTACGCATGAGAATGCAATTAATGATGCCATATTTTTCCAGTTCTGTCTTAAATTTTTGTTGATCATGATTGCCACGTCATGCATTACTTTGACCAGACGATCTAGGTTAATTTGGGACCCAACTGCCGTGTGGATGACATTTCTCTTTGCAACTTTCTGCGCAATTAGGCGTTATTTGGTTCATATTTCGGCTACTTTCGTTAGAGATACACTAATGTTTTGCTACCAGAATCCTTATACGCTTATATTAATCACCTTATTTTATTGAACTATCTCCTTTCCCACCTTTTGGAACAAGAAGGTTTGTATGTAGTTGGAGCTCTCCCTCTAAAATTTTTGACAGGTGATCTACTGCGTTAAAATGATAAATAATAATTCATGAACTAACAATTATTTTTATATGAGCTTATCACCATCATTATTTTAAAAGGTACAATTCAATAAACTGACCTATATGAAAAATAGAATTATATAGCAATAAAAAGGGAAATCTATCGATAGATTTCCCTTTTTAATGCTATATAATTCTATGGATAAATATCATTTTTGACCTAGACTACCATGTTTAATGTGGTTTACGTACATATATTCTTTCTTCCCAAATAGTACGATACCGCAATGATTGAAGTTTATTTTAATTTTTTTTTTATATTCACATTTAGTGCATGAAGATGGGATTTTTTTTTTTTTTTTTTTTTAATTATAAGAGAAAGAAACTGTTTAATTGATTGAAAAAACATGAATATAAAGTTAGTGAAGCCCAGTGACACAATTATAGTTATTGTGTGAAAAGTTAACAATTATGTGCCAAAAGCTTTATAACATAATTGGCCCCCATTCACAAAAATACTTACAGGTCTAAGGGAAAAATAGTTCAAATTGTGGAATTAGATGATATTGTAATTAATTATCTTAGAAAAGAATAAATTGTGTACCAACCTTTAGGAGAGAAACAAAAAGAAAATAAAATGAGAGGCATTTTTGTAATGTTGTTATAATTGGACTGTAAGGCCTCTGGGCGTCATACAAAGTTAGTTGTACTTCATAACTTTTTAGGCCCATTAAACTTACAGAATTGCTTCTTTTTTCTTTTTCTTTTTTTTCTTTTTTTTGGTTTTTTGGTAAAATACAGAATTGTTTTCAACTTCGAGTCTTAGTTGCTCTTCTTTTTAAAAAAGAATAAAATAAAATAAAAATTTACCAGGGCTCAGTTGGTTTTTTGGACTGATTAGAAATGTATGATTTGCCCGATCCAACAAAAAAAATGAAGTTACAGTTCTTGAGTGAAAGATTGATGATTATGTCATTTATGCACAAAATATTTGAGCATCAAAGAAGGAAAATGTTGTAGTTGCAAAATTAGCAAAATGTTGTAATTTTCTTTAAAAAAAAGTATTACAATTGAAAGCACAATTAGTACAAAAACACTATTAGTGCGAAAACACTAATACTTGTTTAGACCCCCAAATTTAAATTACAGTTTAGTTGATTTCATTCTAACTTATCTAAGTGTAGAACAAAAGTAAATGAAGCGCAATAAACCGGAACACTACTCTAAAGAGAAAGCAAGTACAATAAGCGATAAATGTAAAGCTTAAAGAGTAGGAAAGAGAGATGCAAACATAAGATAAAAGCGAGACGTGTTATCGAAGAGAAAACCGAATTATTGCAGAGAAATGATGTAAAAGATTGTGGGTAAACAATATCTAACTCTTAAGTGTTTGGCTAGGGTTTTTGAAAGCTCAATTAGTGAGAAAACACTAATGCTTGTTTAAACCCCGAATTTTAAATTACGGCTTGATTACTTTTACTCTAACCTATCTAAGTGCGGAACAAGAGTAAATGATACACAATAACCGAAACTACTCTTTAAGCTATAATCACAAGCAAGTAACAATAAATATAAAACTTAAAGAGTAAGGGAAGAGAGATGCAAACGCAAGATAACACCGAGACGTGTTATTGAAGAGGAAACGAAGAAAATGGCAAAAAACTTCTCCGCAACCCTCCAAGTTGAAATCAATCCACTAGTGAATAAGTTGGAGTACACTAATATCAAAAAGACCCACTAAGCCTAATCTACCCAATGTACTTGAGCCTTTCAAGCTCCAGCTACTAACGGACTTCTTAGAGTCTTGTTTTCACTAGTTATCTAGATCTCATAATACCGTCTGATTGCATCTGCCAAACCTCACCAGCTTCTTTTGGCAAATCCCAAATGCTTCCCAAGTTCCAAAACACTCTCTACACTTTGAATAGGTGTGAGTTGTATTTGGATACAAATCTCCTTTCAAAGTATAACAATGGGAGAGCGAAGGAGAAGAGACTACAATGATTTCTCACTAAAGGATGAGTAGCTCTTTCTCTCTAAAAAGTGGGTGTGTTGTAGAAACCTCTCTAGGGTTTTTCTTTGAATAACCTCCTTACACTTTTGTGGGTAATGATGGTATATATAGTATGGGTGAAAGATATAAAAGTCACACTTAAAATCCTCCAAGCAAAGAGTTTCACCGGTCGCTCTCAACTTGGCTTGAGTCGGGAAGTGACTTACGAAATACAGCTTGGCACTTGACTCTTCCGCATCCAACATGTGCTTCTGATGTGACTTTCGCGGGTTACACCACTCGTGAGATCAACTTCTTGAGCAATCTTCACCAATTTAATACTAAACTCATTACAATAAATCCCACAAAATACAATGAAATAAATTAATGCAATTACAATACTTTTTATCATGGAATAAAGCCAGTACAAATGTTATGTGAAAAACCATAACTTAACAATCTCCCTCATTGGCTATTTTTGTGACAAAAACTCCCTATAACATACTCTAGACATTAATGTGAGTTTAGGAACAATGACAAAACTCACTCACACCTAAATCTAAAACTTGTAATTAACTTGGAACACAATACCTATAACCTGAAACACTTGCACAAAACATATTAGACTCTAAAGGTAAAGCAAGTAATAAAAGAACAAGTCTAATGTAACAAATAAAATGCGATCAAGTAAACAAAAGATATAAGAATATATAGCATAACTTGATCAAACATAAACAATCATTAAGAAATGACCACAATGAACATTTAACAAGTAAATGATTATCCGGACACGCAAGCAATTAAGAGCAGTGCAAAAATTAATTGCATGTCCAACAAGCACATGATGCATTAAAGAAACTAAGGTAAGAAGCAATAAATAACTAAAAGCATCAAGAAACAGCTAAAATAACCAAGGTACACATAGTACTAAAGTTAACTAAGTTTTAAACTAAAGTAAACTAGAGTATTGAAAGCTTTAAAGTAAAGCAATGTAAATAGAAACATATTAGGCAAAACATATGTTAGAACTTCTAAGTTGTGTGGCTGTAGGTTAGCTTCCTTCTTTTGAACCCATTGTGCTCCCCCTTTCTATATGCACTCCCCCTTGCTCTGTGATGCCTTCCCCCTTACTCTATGGTATATTCATTATTTCACAATAAGCTTTCTCCCCCTTTTTGGCACGAATAGCTAATGGTCCGTCTCAGGTTTACGCTGAATCTCATTCAACTGTGTCTCAATGGTGATTAAGTGAAGCTGAACATGATTGTTGTGAGAAAGCTTGATATTTGCAAGTCCACAAATGCGTTCATGTAGACCCTCCATCAAAGTCATCATCCTATCCATGTGAGGATTAGATGATCTAGGCTAAAAGTCAGTGCTGGAAGGTTAAGGCTTCGGAGTGTGAGGAGGAGATGTCTCAGGAAGTTTGGAAACACTAGGAGCAGCTGAGCTTTTCCCAGTGGGAGAGGCATGAGAGGAGGATCCACTCTTCGGTGGCTTGGAGGGGCTCTTCTTTGCTCTTTCAATAGAGAAGTGAACCTTGCTGCTCTAGAGAGAATACAAGGAAATTGGACCTTGACTAAGCAAGACCATTCCATCTTTAGGAGGATGGATGCCCTTGAGAGTCATGATCTTTATGATTAGGCTGTAGAAAGGTAGACATGTCCTTATAGCTAATCGCCCCGCAATTCTTCCCGAAATCTGAAAGATGTGAGCACAAATATTGATTTGAGCTCCATTAATGAGATCGCATAGGAATTTGTCTCTTCCAAGGTTAATGAAACCCGTATTGATCAAAGGGTACAAGTTTAAATGCATAATCATGGTAAGATTCTTCATTTTCGGCTTGAATATTGAAGTGCCAATTGATATACCTATGGAGAAGACTTCCTGGTGTGTTCCTAATGTTTCAAGAATTTCAACAATGGGAGCCAATTTGTCATCATAAGGGGATGTATCCACATTTTCCGGATGATTTATGTGACGGATCTTTGCTAAATAGTTCGGAGTGATGACAAAGTCTTTTCCACGAACCCAACATTTCAGTTCAACTTTAGTGAACCATGCGTTAGAGTAGAATTCTTTGACCAACTCTTCAATAGGATATTCAAAGCCACCAAACAAGCTAGCCTAATATTTGTCAGCAAAGATTTTAGGGGTGAAAGTTGATCCCAATTTATCAAACCTCACAATCCTTTCTACCATGGTTGAAGCATTCTTGAAATTGTTGTTGAAGGATTGAGAGTCCAGAAAAGTCTTGAATCTCTTGTTATCAAAGTTCACCGACAATTGGCAGGTCCTCTTTGATATCGGAGATGATGTGAGATCAATCAAAGGTTCTTTACCTCGTGAAGATAGATGAGGCATCTACAAAATAGCCATACATGCACAAACCATACACAAAAATGGTAACAAACTTGATTAGATACAAGTTAGTCCAATTATAAGCAAAAATAGAAGAAAATGCCCTAAAATAAGATCAAACGATCATAAGAAAGACACATGAACATGTAATATGTGCTAAAAGGTCTAAAAAGGCTTAACTAGTATGAATGTATGCAAAATATGTCAAGTGATAGGGTGTGTGCATCAAGGGTGCATCAAGTGTGCATGTGCAATGCATAATCAATGCATAAGCAAGCACTCATGGGGAAAAGTGTGTAAAACACACAACCAATTATCAAAACATGTTAAACATGAATAAAAATGGTAAAACCCAAAATTTGGTACTCATCGGAGTCCAAAAGAGTAAAAAAATACCATAAAGACATTTAATCAAACACCTAGTATGCACACACTATACACATATGATGAACAAGGCATGAACATGTGAAAAACTTGCCTAAATACATGTTAAAATGCCACATGGGGCTAACACAATCAACAATAAACAAAATGGGACTAAGCCTAATCAACAAAATGGAAAATTTTTGCTAAAATTAAGTTTTCCCAACCCAAACACACAAATAAACCCAACCCTAGGTTTCAAGAAATCTAAGACAAAATCAATGGATTTAAAAGATGAAAAAGGTTAAAAATTACCTTAATGAAGTCTTAGAGATGAAATCCAATGAAGTTTGGTTGAGTTTTGAAGGAAAATGTGAGTTTTTGTGTGTGGGAGTCCCGGAGTGCAAAAAGACAAGGATTTTGAAAATTGACATTTCGAGCACTTTAAAAATTGTCTTTTTCTACATTTTGCGAGTCAGTGACTCGTAAGCCAGTTGTGAGCCTACTCGTGAAATGTGCAGATGCACAGGGTAGAATCTCTCAGTTCAAGTCTAAGTCACAAAGCACTCTCGAGGGACTCACGAAACTCTTTACCTGAAATTTTTAAGAAATTAAAATTTCTGAAGAATTTTGAAAGCAAACACGAAATGGCCAAAAGCATTGTTTTTCAACACAAAAAATTTGACATTTTTGAGAAAAACTTTAAGAACCCTAGTGATAAAAATCACTTCTATAAACACATGAAACACTAAAAAATATTTTTTGGTTTGATCATCATGCAATTAAGCATACACAAATCACATTTGAACACGTACAATCAAATAAAATAGGCACTCATTGAACAATAGACTTGTGTGTTGTGTGTGGGAATCAAGTATGAACTAGTTCTTAGTCTAATATGAAGCTTCAATGATCAATTTAATCAAGTCATACACAAATAGCATGAAGTCAAGTGACCTATCTCACTAGTGGAAATGAACATATATGACCCCCCCACTAAAGGGTTTACATAGATTGAAATCTTTTCATTTGGCTTCCATGTTTCATATTTTTTGATCAATACAACTTAATTTTTGAGCAATAATGCCATGAAATTATTTATATTTACTTGAAGAATAAACCTTTGGCTTTGGCATCATACATTTTGAATACATTTTGCTTCACCTTTTCCTAGTCAAACTAGTTTTTGAAGCAAGACTTTTTTAACTTTTTCTCTTTTTAGAGATTGATGTTTGAAGAGCTTTTTGACATAAAAATAAATGTGAGGAGATATATAGGATCAAGTCTACGCATGTATCAAGATCAAACATGACTATTGGCTAGATAATCATGACAAACTTGAAGATCTATTTATAACAATCAAAGATAGATTTCCAGATATTTCTCACACTTAAAATGTGCATACATAACAAACTAAGCTCGTAAATACATTACGCCATTAGTACAAAGGTACTAGGCCAAACTCAACATGTGATATGACACAACACAAGTGATCAAACTTTTTGAGATTTGATACTTTTTTATGAGTTTTTGGACTTTTGAGAAAAACTTTAAGAACCTTAGTGACAAAAATCACTTCTAGAAACACATGAAACACTAAAAAATCTTTTTGGGTTTGATCATCAAGCAATTGAGCATACACAAATCACATTTGAACACGTACAATCACACAAATAAAATAGGCATTCATTGAACAATAGACTTGTGTGTTGTGTGTGGGAATCAAGTATGAACTAGTCCATAGTCTAGTATGAAATTTTAATGATCAATTCAATCAAGTCATACACAAATAGCACGAAGTCAAGTGACCTATCTCACTAGTGGAAATGAACATATATAACCCCCCACTAAAGTGTTTACATAGAATGAAAACTTTTCATTTGGCTTCCATGTTTCATATTTTTGATCAATACAACTCAATTTTTGAGTAACGATGCCATGAAATTATTTATATTTCTTTAAAGAATAAACCTTTGGCTTTGGCATCATACATTCTGAATATATTTTGCTCCACCTTTTCCTAGTCAAACTCGTTTTCAAAGTAAGGCTTTTTCAGCTCTTTCTCTTTTTAGAGATTGATGTTTGAAGAGGTTTTTGACATAAAAATAATTGTGAGGAGATATATAGAATGTATTAAGATCAAACATGACTATTGGTTAGATATTCATGACAAGCTTGAAGATCTATTTACAACAATCAAAAATAGGTTTCAAGATATTTCTCATACTTAAAATGTGCATACAAAACAAGCTAAGCTCATAAATACACTATGCCATTAGTATGAAGGTATTAGACAAAACTCAACATGTGATATGACACAACACAAGCGATCAAATATTTTGAGATTTTATACTTTTTTATGAGTTTTTGGATTTTTTTTACTCACTCAAAACAAAGCAATAAAGTAAGATCAACAAAACAAAGCAAACAAAACAAAAATAGTGAAAGAAACATGGTAGGAAGGAAGCATTGAAGTAAGAAGAATACATATGACATGATGCATGAAGCTATGATCCTAATACATTGGTAGTATTAATGAATGGAGACAGTGAATAATCATGCATGAGTACCCTTCTTTACCCGCATCGCATTGGTGCTTTAGGTGAGGTCCTTAGACAGAGGGGTACGACCAACATAACTCTCAAACCTCGGGGTGAAACTAGCTAGGCAAGATGAGATGTTCTTAAGAATTGCTATGACATCTCCAATGAGTTGACCATCATTTTCTCCCTTAGTTTGATTTCCTTGAGCATGCAAAGAATCAGCCCTTTTGAGAGTATAAGCTTGAAGCAATTTGGTCTTGTATGCCCTTAAATGCCAAAAGGATGATAAAAATGCTTCACTTGGGGTCCCCTTTGATTCTTAGGCCATGAATTCCCTTTTGCCTTTGATTTTGGCCTAATGTCCTTCTTCTCAATGATAAGGATCTCAATCTTGGGCTTCTCTACATCCTTTGCCAATACAAACTTCATCTCCCTTCTTAGTTCACCACTTGAACTTCCTTCACCGGTGTAGCCCAATCCGGTTTTATCCGTGAAAGGCTTTTGAGATGAAAGTACACTATCAAGCTTCTTGGTTGTGATGCACTCCACTTTGACATTGGCTTGAATCACTTCAAGTTTGAGAAACTTGATCTTTAAGTAAGCATTCAACAGCTCCTCTTTCAACTCTTCAACTTCACACTTGGCATCTTTAAGTTGTGCAATAGTAGATTTGTGTTCTTCTTCAATTTTCTTCATCTTCTTAATTACACTCTTAGCAACTTTAGCATATTTGCCACAATTCTCAAGCAATGCTTCATACACATCTTGAAGTTTCTTATCACCTTCATTGAGGTACACATCCTCATCATCCGAAACTTCATATTCTTCAACCTCAGAGTGAACTTCAAGTTCTTCAACCAAATCACTCAATTCATCTTTGGAATCAATCGAGGTAATTGCCATAAATGTTGAATAATTACCATCACCATCACATTCTTCTTTTGAATTAGAATTTGAGCTCTCTGAGTCACTGAGAGTAGTTGTTAACATTTTACCCTTTCCTCTCAAATAGTTCTGACACTCTTTCAAATGCCCGTGACCATTGCATTCATAGCAAACAATCCCTTGGGGTTGTGATGAGTCTTTTACATCCTTCTTCTTGAAGTCTTTTTTGTCAATCTTGGAGGATGAGAATTTTCCTTTGCCAAACGGCTTCCCATTGTTCTTCATCTTTAGAAACTTTCGGAAGTTCTTTGCAAGATATGCTACCTCTTTCTCAACATCATCCTTATCCGAGGAGTCACCGATTCTCTCATTATGGTTTTGAGAGCAAGTGATTTGCTAGACATGTGAGAGGGTAATCCGAGCTCATAAGTTTGAAGGGAGCCAACAAGCTCTTGGATCTTGTTGAGAGAAATTTGTTAGATTTCTCATTGGATAGAGGTCGACGATCATAATATATGCTAGTGTCCTCATAGCAAGAGAGAAGCTAGTAGTGAGTAAGGATTGTCTCTTCCGTTCTACCCCTATATTTGGAGCTATTATCGATACCGATGTTGTAATCTTGTCATGATGAAGAGAAGACTCCAAGATCACTAGTCTAATCTGTAGGAAGTTCTAGATAGACATGGCTGAGATAGTGAACTCCTTCCCTCTCACCCAACAGTTGAGGTGATCTCCCTCCACAATGGCATTCGAGAAGAACTCCCGAATTAAGATATGATGCACATCCACTGAGCATATGAGAAGAGGAGCCCAAGTGCGATCTCTAAACACATCAGGAATGAAAGTGCCCTCAAGAGACCCAAAAGCCACCTCTCTCTCCACAATAATGACTTCATCCTTATAAAACTCCAAGACATCTACAAAAGAAACAAACACAAACCATACACAAAAATGGAAACAAATTTGATTAAATACAAGTTAGTTCAAAAACAAGTAACCAACTCTTAAACTAACTAAAAGAGCATACAATAGGACACAAAGACATGAAAACAATGCTAGAAGTCTAATTAGACAAAGAGCATTACAATATTCATGACATGTCACTTGTGATAGGGTGCGTGCATTAAGTGTGCATGTGCAATGCATGACTAATGCATAAACAAGAACTCATGGGGCAAAGTGTGTAAAACACACAAGCAATGGTAGAAACATGTTACAATAAAGTAAACATGGCAAACCCTAAAGTTTGGTACTCATCGGAGTCCAAATGAGTGCAAAAATGCCTAAGGAGCATTTCATCGAACACTTAGCATGCATGAACTAATCCTATATGATGATCAATGCATGAACATGATGAAATATACCTTAAATACATGTTCAAATGCCACATGGGGCCAAGATAATCAACAACAAACAAAATGGGACTAAGCCCAATCAACAAAATTGAAAAAATTTGCAAGAAATGAAGTTTTCCCAACCTAACACAAAAAAAAAAAAAAAAAAAAAAATCCCCAACCCTAGGTTTTAGGAAATCTAAGACAAAATTAAGGAATTGAAAGATTAAAAGAGATTAAAAATACCTTGGAGAAGTCTTAGAATAGAAATCCAAGAGGGTTTTGATGAGTTTTGGAAGAAAATTTGAGTTTTGGAGGGTGGGAGTCGTAGAGTGCAAAAAGACAAAGTATTTTGAAAACTGAAATTTCGTGCCTTTAAAAACTGTCTTTTTTGCATTTCACAAGTCAGTGACTCGTAAACTAGTTGCGAGCCTACTCATGAAATGTGTAGAGGCATCGGGTAGATTTTCGCAGGTCAAGTTTGAGTCACGAACCGCTCTCTGCCTAAATTTTTTAAGAAATTGGAATTTCCTAAGAATTTCGCAACTTGAGACCACTCGTGAAGGCAGTCATGAAATGGCCAAACACAAAATTTTTCAACACAAAGAATTTGACAAAATGAGAAAAACTTTCAAGACCAAAGTGACAAAAAATCACTTCCAGAAACAAATAAAATATTCAAAAATCTTTTTGAGTTTTATCATTAAGCAATTGAGCATACATACATCACATTTGAACACATACAATCACACAAATGAAATAGATATTTATTGAACATTAGACTTGTGTGTTGTGTGTGGGTATCAAGTATGAATTAGTACATAGTCTAAGATGAAACTTCAATGATCAATTTAATAAAGTAATGCACAAATAGCACGAAGTCAAGTGACCTATCTCACTAGTAAAAATGAACATATATGACTCCTCACCAAAGTGTTTACAATGATTGAAAGCTTTTTATTTGGTTTCCATTTTTCATACTTTTTGATCAATACAACTCAATTTTTGAGTAACAATGCCATGAAATTTTTAATATTTCTTTGAAGACCTTTGGCTTTGGCATCATAGATTTTGAACACATTTTTGCTCCACCTTTTCCTAGTCAAACTAGTTTTTGAAGCAAAACTTTTTCAGCTCTTTCTCCTTTTAGAGATTGATGTTTGAAGAGCTTTTGGACATAAAAAAAATAAATGTGAGGAGATATATAGGATTAAGTCTACGCATGTATCAAGATCAATCTAGACTATTGGCTAGACATTCATGACAAGCTTGAAGATCTATTTATAGCAATCAAACATAAATTTCTAGATTTCACTTACACTTAATATATGCATACATAACAAGCTAAGCTCATAAATATACCATGCCATTAGTACAAAGGTACTAGGTCAAAGTCAACATGTGATATGGCACAACACAAGCGATCAAACCTTTTAATATTTTTTACATTTTATGAATTTTTGGATTTTTACTCACTCAAAACAAAAGCAAGATCAACAAACAAAGCAACTAATTAAACAAAAAGCATTAAAAGAAACATCATAATGAAATGAGTGACCCTATTTACATGAATGAACTAATGATAGAAATGTGAGGGTCACACCAAAGAGATGAGTCAAGGAATGATACCAATGTCGATGGTCTTACGAAGAGACCAAACCGAGGACCATCAAGGGGTTTAGTAAAGATGTCAGCCTTTTGGTTTTCGGTGTTGATGAATTCCAGCCATTCCACTTTCCCCTCCACCAAGTCACGAATGAAGTGATATCGAATTTCGATATGTTTTGACATTGAGTGTTGAACAGGATTCTTGGATAGGTTAATGGTGCTTGTATTATCACATAAAACACAAATGGTGTCTTGTGAAATCCCATAATCATGAAGAAGTTTCTTCATCCATAAGAGTTGGGCATAACAACTACCCGCAACAATGTACTCAGCTTTAGCAGTCAATAATGACATTGAGTTTTGCTTCTTGCTCATCCATGACACCAAATTGTTTTCAAGATAAAAACATCCTCCCGATGTGGATTTTCTGTCATCAACACATCCGGCCCAATCAGCATTCAAGTAACTGGCTAGGCAATCATTTGAATCTCTTGAGTACCAAATACCATAGTCAGATGTTCCATTGACATATCGAATGATTCTTTTAACTGCTGTCATATGAGACTCCTTTGGTGCTACTTAAAATCGTGCACAGACTCCAACATTAAATGATACGTCTGTTATACTTGCAGTGAGATACAAGAGGCTGCTAATAATGCTCCTATATAGGGTTGGATCAACTTCCACACCAGCTGGATCTAAGCTAAGTTTGGCAGAAGAGCTCATTAGAGTGGATGCATGTTTCTTTGAATTCAATCTAAATCTCTTGACTAGATTTTTAGCATACTTCTCTTGAGATATGAAAATCCCATCTTTTCGTTGCTTCACTTGAAGACCAAGGAAATAGTTTAGCTCACCCACCATGCTCATTTCAAATTCTTTCTTCATTTCTTCCGAAAATTCTTGAGCGAGTGAATTAATTGATGAATCAAACACAATGTCATCAGCATAAACTTAAGCTACAAGAAGAGATTTCTCATCTCGTTTGACAAAGAGAGTTAAGTTGGCATAACCTCTTTTGAAACCACGATCCAAAAGATATGTCGTTAAATGATCATACCCTGTCCTTGGTGCTTGTTTCAAACCATATAGAGCCTTCAACAATCGGAGAACATGGTCCGAAAAATGAGGATCTTGAAACCCTTTTGGTTGTTCCACAAATACTTCTTCTTGGAGAAGCCCATTTAAAAATGCGCTCTTCACATCCATTTGGTAAAGCTTGAAATTCATAATACAAGCTATGGATAGAAGAATCCAAATGGACTCAAGTCTTGCTACCAAAGCAAACGACTCATCAAAATTTGTACCTTTAACTTGAGTATATCCTTGAACCACTAATCTTGATTTATTTCTCACAGCCTCACCATCCTCATCGGTCTTGTTCTTGAAGATCCATTTGGTACCAATCATATGAGTGTCCTTTAGTCTTAGGACCAATTCCCACACATCATTCCTAACAAATTGATGTAGTTCTTGGTGCATGGAATCTACCCAATTTTCATCTTGCAAAGCTTCTTCCACCTTCTTCAGTTCAAATTGAGCAAGATAACAGTGATAATTCACATGATTTACAATGTAGCTAGGTCCTCTTCTCAAACGAAGGCACTCATCCAGATCTCTAATTATATTGCTTTTGGAATTATTTAAACTCATTCTTGACGATGGTTTCTTTGACATATAAGGCTCATTATCACGGCATATTGGAGGTTGCATTTCCAGTGGAGTGAGCGGACTTGATGGCACTTGGGACGACCTAGTTTCTCTTCTTGGGACTAGTTTCCTTTTCCGGTGATTGTATTTCAACATCACTATTTTGAGAGGAATTGTCATCATCATCATTCTTCTTAAGGCTTGAAGCATCTCCACTTTCTTCAACACTCTTTTCCAGAATGGCATCATCTATGACCACATTTATTGACTCCATAATCGTCTTGGTTCTTTTGTTGTAAAACTCTATATGCTCAGCTATTCACAGAGTATCCAAGAAAAATTCCTTCACCACTTTTGGCATCAAACTTCCCAAGACTTTCTCTATCATTGAGAATGAAACATTTGCTACCAAATACCCAAAAGTATTTCATTTTAGGCTTCTTTTCATTCCATATCTCATAAGATGTTTTCTTGGTACCCATTCGAAAAAAGATTCTATTCCCAATATGACATGATGTGTTCACGGCTTCACCCCAAAATTTTTGAGGGATATCCTTGTTGAAAAGCATTACCCTTGCCATTTCTTGTATAACGTGATTCTTCCTTTTAACAACTCCATTTTTTTGAGGTGTCTTTGGAGCCGAAAATTCCTTATTTATTCCAGTTTCATTGCAAAATGCTTCAAACTTTGCATTCTCAAATTCCTTCCCATTATCACTTTTTGTTTTGATGATGGGAGCCCCCTTTTCATTTTGAAGCCTCTTACAAAGTTTCCCCATCTTCTCACATGCTTGTGATTTTTCTCAGAAATTCCACCCAAGAGTATCTTGAGAAATCATTAACTACAACCATAATGTATCTCTTGCCACCCAAGCTTCCCAAGCTTTCCGTTCTTGTAGGACCCATTAGATCAACATGAAGTAACTCTAAAGGTTGAGATGTAGCGATGACATTCACCTTATGATGACTTGACATGGTTTGTTTTCCCAAATCATTGATGCCATAGCTCCAACAAGTTGACTCAAGCACTTCGACATGACACATTTGATTTAATGGGTCCCACACCATAACAATTGTCAGTAGTTCTAAGTCCTTTCAACACTTGAACACCATCTTTACTAAGGATGACACACCCTTTATTTGAGAACTAAACCAAAAAAATCCTCATCACAAATTTAAGTGATGCTCAACAAGTTTGCCTTAAGACCCTTGATGTACAATACACTGGTCAACAATGGTAGCGCCGGAATTTCAATCATTCATTTTCCAAGAACTTGAGAATGACTACCATCTCTAAACGTGACATATCCATCTTCCTTTTCTTTAAGACTCTTGAAGAGAGATTTATCACCTGTCATATGCCTTGAGAATCCACTTTCTAGATACCACAAACATGAGTTAAACACTTTCAATGCGGTATGTACATAAAGGCAAGCATGAGATAAGCATTCTTGATTTTCAAAACAAGGTTCATCTTCCTTTTTATTGTGATCGGATGAGTGAAGTTTTCCTTTCAAACTATCAAGCTTATCACACAAGTGTCAATTCCTTCTCTTATATTTTTCAATCAATGAATTTGACTCACACAAACTTTTATGAAGCATGTGATTCCTACACTAAACATTTTAGCATGTGTAAGAAGATTCTAGCATGCATCTTCAATTTTAATAACTCTATAAGCTCATTACTAGGACAATCTCCAAAGATGCTCATCGAGTCATTATCACAAACACATGAACCACAATTCATGTTAGCCTTTTCCATTTCCATAGCAAGGAGGGGTCTAAGATGGATAATGAAATCCAAAAAGTGTACCTACTCTGATACCAATTGAAATAACAATTAGTGTGAAAACACTAATGCTTGTTTAAACCCCCAAATTTAAATTACGGCTTAATTGCTTTTATTCTAAATTATCTAAATGCGGAACAAGAGCAAGAAGTCCAATAAACTGGAACACTACTCTAAAGTAAAAGTAAGTACAATAAGCGATAAATGTAAAGCTTAAAGAGCAAGGAAGAGAGATGAAAATACAAGATAACATCGAGATGTGTTATTGAAGAGGAAACCAAATTAATCGGCAAAAAATCTCTCCACGGCACTCCAAGCCGAAATCAATCCATTAGTGAATATGTTGGAGTACATGAATATCAAAAAGACCCTCCAAACCTAATCTACCCAATGTATTTGAACTCTCCAAGCTCCAGCTACCAACGGACTTCTCGAAGTCTTGTCTTCACTAGTAATTCGGATCCCGCAATTCCACTAGATTGCATCCGCCACTTAATGGCTCCTTCCAATGCTTCCCATAGTCACCAAAACTTCTCTCAATACTGAGAATGGGTGAGGTAAGTATTTGGGCTAAGAACCTCTCAAGGATGTGTAGATGGAAAGGTAGGAGTAAATGGAAACTCTAGGGAAATGATGTAGAGGATTGTGGGTAAACAATCTCTAACTCTCAAGTGTTTGCCAAGGGTTTTCTCTTTCAAAAGTTTCTTGTGAATACTCATTCGGCATGTTACATTTCGTGGGTAATGAGGGTGTATATAGTGTTGGTAAAGAAATGAGAAAAGACACACTCAAAAATAATTAGACAGAGAGTTTCGCGGGCCACTCACGACTCGGCCTGAGTCGCAAATGACTCACAAAATCCAACTTGTTAAAGACTCTTCAAATTCCAGCATGTGCTTCTCATGTGGCTTGTTTCATGAGCTAGTCATGAAATCCTCATCTTCACAAGTCCATCACCAAACTCTCACGCACAACCCTTACATTAAATCCTATAAAAATATAAGGAAATGATTGAATAGAATTACAATCAAATTTGACATGGAATTAATGCCAACATAAAACATAGTTGTAAATCACAACTTTACAACGACCTTTTAGGAGAGAAAAAAAAAATGATTGGGCTTTTTTTTTTTTTTTTTTTTTTTTTAAGAATCTAGGCCTATTATACTTTTTTTTTTAGTTTCTAAATATGAGCTTGCCAATACAAGTAACAATGTAGCACATACCTTTGACCAAGAGAGGGAAAGAATCCTATGTGTTGACACCTCGTTGTTGTTTGGCCACCCATTGAGCGACGCTTGCGTGCTTCTCCTTTTCAGGAGGAGGGGGTATGCATGTGCATACAAACTCGGAGCTTGAGTGCTGTGGAGGAATGTTGTACCTCAGGTGTGTGATTGGAATATGAGTCAATTTTAAGGAAATGACCAAGGGTAAGTGAAATTACCACCAACCATTGAGTTTTTTTTTCTAAGGTGTAATTACTCACCTGACTCTATTTGATTTTATTACCGATCCTAGGTTGAGAAAAAGGTCGTTTTACCTAATTTAATGCAGATGGGAAAAGAATCTTGATTCTTAAGTTCGGAAGAAATGACCAAGGGTAAGTGAAGTTGCCACCAATCATTGGGTTTTTTTTTTTTTTTTTTTCTTCTAAGGTGTGATTGTTCACCTGACTCTATTTGATTTTATTATCGATCCTAGGCTGAGAAAATGGTCATTTTACCTAATTTAATGCAGATGGGAAAAAAAATCTTGATTCTTAAGTTCTAAAGTCTGGTTACGTGTGGAGAAGATGTTAGGTACCTTACAACGCCTGTCTGTAGATAGTCCTTTGTTTTGGTAAAATCATAATTTAAGGACATTGGCAATTGAAAATGAGCTATTGGCATTAGCTTTTAGGGCTTTAAGCGAATTAGGTTTTGAGGTTTGGATTCGGAAAGGGTGTGGTCTCAATCGATGCTTCTTGAGTGTGTTTGGAATCGTTGCTAAATTTCCACAGCGAAAATGTGGCAAAAATTTAGTGGCGCTTCGCCTCAGGTGTGTTATAGCACACAAAACACTATTCTCACCAAGTTTTCGTCGTGAGAATATGACAATGAAAATGCCCTATTTTCATGGCAAAAATCTAGTAGAGTTTCGTGTTTGGTGCGCTATGGCACACTGACAGGGTTTCATGCATGTGTATACGGCATGCGCCAACATGCTCGTGCCAGGATGAGCCGGAGCCCCTCAAAGCATTAAGCACGTTAATACATGTCACATACATAGGGAAACCGATGTCACTTGGTGACATGGATCAGGACGGTCACACCGCGGCAACTATGCACACAGTATGACATGAATATGCACCTACAATAATCGCCTTGAGCACATACTCATGTCACAAGGTCCAAAGTACATATGGCTAGAGAGGGTCACTCATGTAGCCATGAGAGTTCATCATACAAAGTGCACGATCACCCACACATGCGCAGGAATATATATATATATATATATATATATATACACACATCATGCACAATGCTATCACACAAAGCAGGAAAGTAAAACAGACATTACCAACGTTCAAAAGGTATGGCCCAGCAAGGTACAAAAAGTGTAAAACAGACATTGCCATACCTAGGGAACGTGGCTTAAGCAAAGAGCAGAAAAAGCAAAGGGTACAAGGAGAGGGGGAATCTTAATACATGCTCTAGAGAAGAGGCATAGAGAGAGAGGGAAAGAGAAAACCACTCAGGAGGGGCTAGGCCCCCTAATCTACTGAACATTGCCCTTTTTGGGCTTGTATCCTTGTCCTTTTTTTGCTTGCACCTAGGAGGTCACATCCTTACTCCAAGTGTCCATGCTCCATGTGTATACATGCAATGACAAAAAGAGAAAAGCTTGTAGATAGGCAAAGAAACAAATAAAAGGAAAGCGCACTGAAAGGCAAGCTAGCAAGTGACGCCAAACAAGGGCAAACAAACATGTTATTAGGCAAAAGAGAGTGTCCTAGGAGGACCAATGTAGGTTTGGATCGGGTGCCCATAGTTCCATTAGATCGGAGTATGGATGACACATAGACTTATACATGAACATGTAGGCAAGTGTGCAAAGATGCAAAGAAGTGAAGAAAGCCAAACAGGTGGTACAAATCAAGCAAGACAAGCATATCAACATCGCATGGAGTGCAAAAAGGGTATGCATCAAGCAAAACGACACCACAAAGGTGTATATCATAAGTGGTAACATCCAAACAATCCACAAGAGGGACAGATGCAACCACACAAGCAAGTGGCCTCAAAGACCAACAAGCACAGGCCCACGGAGGGCACAAAGTATGGCAAGGCCTAGATCTAGACAGACAAACATGTATATAAAGCATAGAAGTAAGCAAGCAAACATAGACATTCATAAAGGAAATGATCTGAACTCTTTGATATAGGCCTAGGTGTATGGATGTAGGCCTAGACCACAAGAGCTAGATCTACACCCTACCTAAAGGGCCAAAACACAAGAAAAAAGGATAGCAAGAGATAAAAAGGCTTTAGAAACACATGGCATAGCAACCAACATGTAGATTTAGACACATGAACATGGCATGGAGCACAAAAAGATACAAATCTAAACATGAACATGGCAAGGAGCACATAAGCAAGTAGATATAGGCATAAACATGGCAAAAAGCATGGAAATAAGTAGATCTGATCATAAGCATGCTAAAAGCCACATAAACAAGTAGATCTAAGCATAAGTATGCTAAAAGTCACCTAGGCACATGGATCTAAGCACAAAGATGGAATTTAGGCATATCCTAGCCCAAGAAGGCTAGGCCAACATCATCAAAGCATTAAAACATGGCAAAAAGAAAGGAGAATGCTATAGAACATGCTAGGAAGCAAGATAAAGCAAAGAACATGCTAGGAAAAACAATGAAGCATATTATAAAGCAAGATAAAGCAAAGAGTGTAGATTGTAGCTAAAAAACTATAAATGCACCCTTTAAACCTCAAACCTAAGGTCCAAAGACCAAGGAGAGGAAAAATAGGGCAAAAACACTACCTCTTGATTGTTGAGAGAAGAGAGAAATCAAAAGTTTCTTGATATGTTTGGGAGAGAATTTATAGAGGAAAAGAGAGAGAATCTGCCTAGAAAAAGCTCCTAATTTGCCCATTTTTTGTTTTGTTTTGTTTTGTTTTTTTTGTTTTTTTTGTTTTTTTTTTTTTTAAAACCAAGGGGGGTCTGGGGGTATTTATAAGGAGTTTGTGCCGCCGCCGACTTGGAATGGCCTAATGAAGGCCTTCCCAAGGTTGGATTGGGTTGATCTTGGTGTCTCTGGGAAGGTCTGGATGTGTAGTTCCTGGAAAGCTAAGGAACTTGGAAATCCAATGGTCGGATCAAAAGTTATGGCCTTGGGAAATGAGCTAGTACGTTTTGCACAGTTTTCAAGATATCTTAACCGTTTTGACTCCGATTTCGACCCATGAATAATTGTTGGAAAAGGAATTCAATATTATTTGCAATGACACTGGTCTTAACTTGTTCCGATGGTTAGATCAAAATTAGGGTTTTTGATGCCTTCGAGGGTCAACTTCGGAACAAACTTGATCAAAGTTGACGAAAATCTCCGAATAGCACAGGTTTGATGTAAAAGCATGAGAAATGTTTTTCTAGAGTGGTTTTGACCAATTTTAACCTTCAGTCAACCTTAGGATGACTATGGGCATTTTGTTCAATTTGACCTAAAAGGCATTTTGAGTACTCTGATGCTCGAACGGGTTGTGTCACGTCAATCTAGATGTTTCTGCAACCCCTTAGAGAAATGTTAACATTTTTGGAATTTTTAGGGTCTAGCACGCAAATCAAGGGCAGAAAAAATATGGCATCTACATCAACCCTTTCTTTATCTGACATCTCGAGTGTAATGAGAGGTGTTGGATGAGGAATGTAATTCTGCATTTTGTTGCCCCAAAATGGCATGCGACAACTACATTGTTCATGGGTTGGAACCGATCTTACCTTGATAAGGTTAAGCTGATGCAACTGGTCTAAGAAAAATTTCTTCTGGTTCAGCTTCTTAGTACTAGGTAAAAACTCTATCCTTTTTTTTTTCCTCCAGCAAATATGTTAGTAGCAATGCAACTAGGAAAGCATCCTAGCACTTATTTTATACTTGGTATTTTTTCATATAAGTTTTATTTTTATTTTTATTTTTATTATTTATGCCATAATGATGTTGGAAAAAATATCTGTTCACATGTTTAAGTAGCATAGGCGAACTTGCATATGTTGAATGCTATGAAAACACATGAAACACTATGAAAACTAAGGCAAGGTAGATATGAGAAACTATGCATGATAAAAATGAAAAATTTTGGGAGATTGAAAACGTGAGAACAATGCAATTTTGAGTAATGGTACTTTTGGAAAACATAGGATTAAACAATCACTACCAAATTTGAATTCCGATGAGACTAAATGGTCCTTGCAAAATATGAATCTCAAGGAAGACATAGGATTAAACGGTCGCTACCGAATCTGAATGCCGATGAGACTAAATGGTTGCTGCGAATTTGAATCTCGAAGAAGGCATAGGATTAAATGGTCGTTACCGAATATGAATCATAATGAGACTAAACGGTTGCTGCCAAATCTGAATCTCGAAGAAGGCATAGGATTAAACAGTCATTGTCGAATTTGAATCACTATGAGACTAAATGGTCGCTGTCGAGTCTGAATCTCGAAGAAGGCATAGGATTAAACGGTTGCAGCCGAATTTGAATCCTGATGAGGGGTATCTTGAAAACTTGGAATACTTTTGAGGCAAAAAAGATAGGATTAAATGGTCATTGCCGAATCTGAATCCTCAAAGAGGTATTTTGAAAATCTTGATATACTTTTGAGGTAAAAGAGATAGGATTAAATGGTCGTTGCCAAATCAAAATCCCAAGAGAGGTATCTTGAAAACTTTGACATTTTGAGATAAAAATAGATAGGATTAAATGGTTGCTGCTGAATCTAAATCCTAAGAGAGGTATTTTGAAAATTTTGATATTCTAAGAAAACATGACATCTTGGTATGAATTGTCCTCCTTTAAAATCAATCTTGCCGTGTGGTAACCTATGAAGCACGGGTGCGTTTCAGGACTCGGCAATTTTTGAAAAAGGTGGGTGCGGGTGCGACGGGACTCAGCAATTAAAAAATTATTAAAAATATTTTTATATAGTGAATTTAATATTTTTATATAAAAAATTCAAATAAATGGTAGAATTTATTATTAAAAAACAATTATTTATGATTTGTTTTTAATAAAATCAATACTTTTGGTAATTGTAAACAAAAAACCACATTTCAAGTAGGTTCCTTTACTCATTTTCCAATTTCCAATCCCACCCACATTAAATAATTGACTTTCCCACCTACTTAATTTATATTCTTTTGCTACGTACCTTTATTCTTCTTCCATCCATTTTTTTTTGTGTCTTCTCATCTTCTTCTTCCTTCTTTTTTTTTTTTTCCCTCTCACAAGGCCACATGAAGCAGAAGAATGGCAGCCACTTCCCATTTCAGCCTGTTTCGATGGTTGTTTTGGCCGGAATCGGCCTGTTTCGATGGCCATTTTGGCCAGAATCGGTTCCTGTTTCCACTGGAATCGGCTCGTTTTGGCCGGAATCTGTGCAAATCTGGCCGAATCAGTGCGAATCCAAAAACAAAAAAGAAAAAAAAGAAAAAAGAAAAAAAAGAGGAGAGTCGGTGAGTCAGATGCCGAACGCCGCATCGGACTCCGATACAACGACCTTGGAGCCGCGTTGGTGCTTTCTAGGTGGTAACCCAATTTCATTGTGTACTCCCCTCTTTTGTTGAGTAGCCACAGTATAACATCAGAAATATATCTTCTATTCAAAGGAGCCCGAACAACTATGAAGCACGAGTGCGTTTCGAGACTCGGGTGTGGATGCGGGTGCGGGACTCGGCAATTTTTGAAAAAGGTGGGTGCGGGTGCGGCGGGACTCGGCAATTAAAAAATTATTAAAAATATTTTTATATAAAAAAATTCAAATAAATGGTAGAATTTATTATTAAAAAACAATTATTTATGATTTGTTTTCAACAAAATCAATACTTTTGGTAATTGTAAACAAAAAACCACATTTCAAGTAGGTTCCTTTACTCATTTTCCAATTCCCAAGCCCACCCACATTAAATAATTGACTTTCCCACCTACTTAATTTATATTCTTTTGTTATGTACATTTATTCCTTCTTCCATCCTTGTTTTTTTTTTTTTTTTTTTTTTTTTTTTTTTTTTTTTGTGTCTTTTCATCTTCTTCTTCCTTCTCTTTTTTTTTTCCCTCTCACAAGGCCACATGAAGTAGAAGAATGGTAGCCGCTTCCCATTTTGGCCTGTTTCGACGGTTGTTTCGACCGAAATCGGCCTGTTTCGGTGGCCGTTTCGGCCGTATCGGTTCCTGTTTCCGCTGAAATCGGCTTGTTTTGGCCCGAATCGGCGCAAATCTTGTCGAGTCAGCACGAATCCAAAAAAAAAAGGGGAGAGTCGGCGAGTTGGACGTCGAACGCCGCATTGGACTCTGGTACAGCGACCTTGGAGCCGCGTCGGTGCTTTCTAGGTGGTAACCCGATTTCATCATGTACTCCCCTCTTTTGTTGAGTAGCCACATTATAACATCAGAAATATATCTTCTACTCAAAGGAACCCAAAAAACTATGAAGCACGGGTGCATTTCGAGACTCGGCAATTAAAAAATTATTAAAAATATTTTTATATAGTGAATTTAATATTTTTATATAAAAAAATTCAAATAAATGGTAGAATTTATTATTAAAAAACAATTATTTATGATTTGTTTTTAATAAAATCAATACTTTTGGTACTTGTAAACAAAAAAACAACATTTCAAGTAGGTTCCTTTACTCATTTTCCAATTCCCAAGCCCACCCACATTAAATAATTGACTTTCCCACCTACTTAATTTATATTCTTTTGTTACGTACCTTTATTCTTCTTCCATCCATTTTTTTGTGCCTTCTCATCTTCTTCTTCCTTCTCTTTTTTTTTTTTCCTCTCACAAGGCCACATACGGCAGAAGAATGGCAGCCGCTTCCCATTTCAGCCTGTTTCGGCGGTTGTTTCGGCCGGAATCAGCCGTATTGGCCTATTTCAGTGGCCGTTTTGACTGGAATCGGCCTGTCTTGGTGGCCGTTTCGGCCGAAATTGACCATATCAGCATGTTTCGGTGGCTGTTTTGGCTGTATTGGTTCCCGTTTCCATAGGAATCGGCCCATTTTGGCCCGAATCGGCTCAAATTAGGCCGAGTCGGCTTGAATCAGCGCGAATCCAAAAAAAAAAGGGGGAGAGTCAGCGAGTCGGACGTCGAACGCCGCGTTGAACTCCGATATAGCGACCTTAGAGCCACGTCGGTGCTTTCTAGCCGAACAATTGAATCAACGTCCTTCCTATGGAAATTTACAGCAAGGAAACCTCGATCCCAATCATGAGTTTCCTAATTAATGAGATCTGAAACTCTCCAATCCTGCTCTTCAGCCAATGGTGGGTGTAAAATTTTATTTGTGGGATAATTAGGAATCCAACTATCTTGAGTAACCCAAATTAAAGAACCATCCCCTACTCTCCAACAACACCTTTTTTTTAGAATTGGTTGAGCTACAAGTAAGATTTTCCAAACAAAGGAGCTATTCGAAGCATCAGTGGCTTCCAAAAAACTACTCCATCCTTGCTTTGCTAGCATAGCAAGATTAAAGCTTCATTTATCTCTAAAGCCGATGCCTCCCTCTCTTTTTGGTTGAGTTAGCACCTTCCAATTTTTCCAATGAATCGTTCTTTCATTGTTAACTTGTCCCCACCCAAATATAGCACACATGGCATTTAGATCATTACAAAGCTTTGCTGGTAGCAGGAAGACTCCCATCTTATTTGTAGGAATAGATTGTGCCACTGCTTTGATGAGTATTTCCTTGCTTGCTCTAGACAGTAATTATCCTTTCCATCCCTAATTTTTCTTCCAAAATCTATCCTTCAGAAAAGAAAAAGTTTAGTATTTTGATCAGCCCACAAGGGTGGGCAGCTCGAGATAGGACTCAAACGTTCAACCTCCCTGATTCCCAGTGCTGTCTTAATCCTCTCCCTTTGTTCACCCTCTGTATTGGTACTAAAGTATACAGATGATTTTTCAAGATTAATGCATTGGCCCAACGAAGCCGCATATGTCTGTAGTACTTCAGTAGTAGCTTACACTTCCTCTTGGTTAGCCCGGAAAAATAGCAGTGAATCATCTGCGAATAACAAATGGGATAAAGGAGGTGCTCTCCTACAAACAGATACACCATGAATCCTCCCTTCTGCTTCTGCCTTTACTAACAAAGATGAAAAGCCCTCTACACACAACAAAAACAGATAAGGCGATAAGGGGATCTCCTTGTCGAAGCCCTTTAGAGGGTAGAATATTACCATAAGCCTTTCCATTAATGCGAACTGAGAAGGTAGGCGTTGTCACACAGCTTATGACTCTATCAATCCATGCTTTAAGTAGACCCAATTTGGCCATAATGCCCTTCAGAAAAGACCATTTAACCCGGTCATATGCTTTGCTAATGTCCAATTTTAGTGCCAAAGAACCTCGTCTGCCCAATCTTCTACTGTGCATAGTATGCAAAGTCTCATATGCCACTAACACATTATCAGTAATCAAACGACTAGGAACAAAAGCACTTTGGGTGGGAGATATCAGTCGAGAGAGAATGAGCTCTAATCTATTAGCCAACACCTTAGAAATAATTTTATATATAACATTACAAAGGCTGATAGGTCTGTAATCAGTCATTCTTTCAGGCAACTTAACTTTAGGAATAAGAACTATATGAGTATAATTAATACCAGGCAACGTGGTTCCATTATTCAAAAAATCTAATACAACAACACTTACATCATCACCCACAATATGCCAAAATTTTTGATAAAAGAGAGCATTCATACCATTAGGTCCAGGAGCCTATGTTGGTCCCATTTGGAACAATGCCGCTTTGATTTCTTCTACACTATATTCACTGGACAATACATCTAGCATGTCTGAGGTCACTTTGTGAGGTATTGTGTTAACACATTCTTCCATTTGGTCACATCCACCTGAAATAAAAATAGACTCAAAATAATTTGTCGCCACCCCAACAATATCGTCCATATCTTCTACCAAAATCTATTGTTGATTTCTTATCCCTTGAATGAAATTTCGGCATCGTTGTTGGGAGGCCTTAGAATGGAAAAACTTTGTGTTTTTATACTCATTTTTCATCCAAGAAACTCTAGAACATTGATGCCAATATATCTCTTGCTTGATGAGAAGATCATCCAATCTCTTGCTAACATTCAAGAACTCGGCCTTATTCTCCTCAGTCGATGCACTTGAATTTAAAATCTCAACCTGTTCCTACAGCTTCTTGATCTCTTCTGTATCAAGATGGGTCTTCGAAGCACCCTATGCAAACAAACTTTCCCCACAACCCTTGATTTTCTCCTTTATTGCTTACATGGCTGAACCTGCCCCACTCATTGAGCTCCATGTAGCATCCACTATCATCTCATAATCATCCCAAAACAACCACGGTTCTTCAATTGGAAACCCCATGCTCCATTGACACAAAACCCTCTATCTGATCTGGTCCGCAGGATCAAAGGTAGGTGGTTTGAAGTGTGTGACACCAGATGTGTTATCGTAGTAGTTGGAAATTTCTACCTCCACCCAATATTACTCACTACTCTATCGTTGCCTTGTATTTGCTCTCCCCAATTTTTATTATTCCATGTGAAAGGATAACCATGAAATCCCAAATCAAGTAAGCCACACTAATCTAGTCCCGAGCCAAACTCTGCCTTTTGCTTAAAAGGTGGTGGATGAGCACTTAGTTTTTCTCCTGCATGCAATATTGCGTTAAAATCTCCAATACAACACCAAGGACCTTTTACCAGCATAGACAAATGAGAAAGGAGATCCCATGATCATGCTTTCTGGCTAGCCTTAGTCCAACCATAGAAGCATGTTAAATTCCACTGAAAACCATCTTCTTCCTCCACTGTAGCTAGAATATGGTTCTTTGTGTAATTTATCACATCAAGCTTCACCCCTGGTTTCCAAAGTAAAGCTTGGCCTCCCCTTGAATTTGGTTTCTTGATAATAAGCTTGTTCCTAAAAGGCAATTCTCTACAGTGTCTGTCAAATCCTTCCTTATCCAAACGTGTTTGTATTAAAAAACATACCGTGGGTACTTGCTCCCTCACCATTTTGCGAAGGCTACGAACTGTTCAAGGGTTCCCAAGCCCTTGGTAGTTTCAACTTAAGAACCTCATTGCAATCAGCAAGGGTGGTTCTACCACCCCCCCCCCCCCCCCCCCCTATTCCTCTCGCCGTTGTGGTCATTTATGAAAACTCCTCAACCTTCTCACGTTTCCTTAGATTTCCATCAACGGTCAATTCCATGCTAATTTCCTTTTGTTGCACTCCATGTTTACCTAGAGTAGGTAACTCAATTGTTGCTTAACCATCCGGCACAAAAACCATACGAGCCAATCTTTTCCAAATGGGCCGAATTTTAAGTGACAGAAGCCCATCTAATTTCAAATTCTCAGCGTGCTTAACAACTAAATTTAGCTTAGCACCATCCTTTTTTGAATTTGAGTCATCCATGTTACTCTCATCCTTTGAATTCAAATTAAAAGATTTGCTCCCTATCCAACTCGAGTCTAGCCAATCTATATCTGTCTCTATCCTCCCTTCTATTTCAAACATAACTTCCCCACCTATCTCAATCCTTCCTTCCTTCTCAGAAAAATCCTCCCCACCACCCGAAACAATCCCTAACATATCGGACCGTCCTTCCTCACGTCTGCCATGCACCGTAAGGCTTGCTAAGTTGGTTTGAGCCACCACCTCCTTCTCACTCAAATCCTTATCGTGTCTATGCCCTATATCCGTTTCTTGCTCACTTTTTGAAGTACATGGTCGATTTGAATCACACCTAGACGGCAACCAAGGACAACCACCACTAGCTCGCAACCACCCCTCATAGTGAAAATTGACTTCCTCTCCATTTTTCGTGAGAGCAAAATAAGTATCACAATACTTAAGATCATTGCCCAGTAATCCACAATAATGACAGAACAAAGGCAATCTCTCTTACTTGAAGGTAGCCTAATTTTTCTATCCATCTAAACCCGAGAGAAAACCCCCACGTCTGATGGGCTTTGAAATGGGAAGAGCCATTTTGACTCTCATGAATAAATTCAGCATATTCTGTCTACGCCTCCTTTCCACCTCTACCACCATACCCAATCGACCTTTAACTTTTGTTGCTACTTAAGGACAGGCCATAACAAATGGGGCACCCCATATCTACACCCATAGAGTAACTGAGTCAAATTTTACTTTTTTTTGTAGACATTCCTGATTGCCAACGACGCAACATCAGAGCTTGATTATCAAACATCCATAGACCCTCTCTTATTACTCATTCCATATCAAACTCTATATTAAACTTGAATTGGAACAAATTTGACCTGACTTCAACTATCTACAGTCCTTCATTTATTCCCCATGCTTTCCTCAACATATTCTGAGCTGCTCTCTTATTAAAAGGCTTGCATGTGAGAAAATTCTCAATCAAACTTTGAGCACAACTCTCTATTTCTTCCTTCCAACCATCCTCCAAAATAACTATCACTTCTTCTTTATCCGTGGTAAGCTTCATATTCTCTAGACTATTAATCACATCTTCTGCCATTTTGCAAAAAGAAAAGAAAAAGTTAGACCCTTAGTAAACCTAAGGGAGGGAGAATTCTCGTAGGTACATGAGGGGGAGAGCTCCTACAGTTTATATCCAGGGGAGGAGTTAGGGGGGGTTGAGGGGGGGCAGTTGCCCCCCTAGCCCACCCAAAAAATACCCTTAGTTATTATAGCTAATACTTATTAAATACTCCTGCCTACTTTTTGTTTTTGGGTTTATTAAATACCACTCTGTTTCTTTGGTCTTGAAATAGAGCACAATTTCTAAACGAACCACTGAGGAACCTTAAGTCCTCTATTAGCATGTCTTGCATTGAATTTTTTAGTTTATCCCTACCATATTATAATTTGAACCTTTTCTAGGTTTACGTTAACCAAAATAATAGAAATTCACATATATTACACTCAATATTTATCTAACTACTAATAGTTTCTTTCATAACTTGAATTTTGGCCAATGGAGTCAATACTGTACCGTACCGACTAGTACAGTCGGAATTTTCCATACCGACACCTTAGTCGATACAGAAACACGGCTATTTCGTACCGCTTTTTGTACCGGAGTTTGCCGAGTTGTACTGGCAAAACCGAGAAAAAGATCGGATACCAGCCAGAAAAAGAATACTGGCCGGTAAAAAAAAAAAAAGAAGAAGAGAAAATTAAATGATTAACGGTAAAAGAAAATACCATGTTGTTAGAATTAGTGCCCTTAAATCCTATTGTTTGATGCTATATGTAATATTATGTATGACATTGTGTATGACATATGTATGACTTAATATTATAATTAATAAAGCTGCTTTATTATTATCTGAAATAATGGTAACATGAATATTCAGACATTATCATATAGTCCATGAGATGCATAGTATGTGGTTTATGTGAAAAGTCACAGAAAATATAAATCACAAGTTCTTTGTAAACTCAGAATATAGTTCGTAGTCGGTGATGAAATTGGGTGTTTCATCTGCGAAGATTATAACATATCAACTAAGATGATTTGTCTTGATCATGGAAGTGGTGATTTCTAGTTGATATATTGATATGTTTTAAGAGTTAAGACATATTGAACTGGACCGCTGTGAGTTTTATTATTCTCGTAACGACTGTTAATTGAATAATAAATCTCACAACTTATATTAAAATGAACTCTTAATCCTTAGAGAATAATGGACCTGATCATGGAATGTAGGTTGCTTTGATATATCAGGAGTGAGATCTAAAGTAACAGTCAAAACCTCAGTATGTTGGGCAGTCACATTTAGTGTTGATGGAACATATATTCTTAAGATGGAATTCATAGTTTCCTAATGGAGATATAAAATATTCTCTTGAGATAAGTTTAATGAGCTTAGTTATTCAGAGAGTTAGGCCTAACCACTTTAGTAAGAAATTACTAAAGTATATATTTGTGAAATTGGATTTCATAAATATATGGTGAATAACTTAAAAGGATTAAACCGGGTACTCAAGGATAAAGATGTAGTAATCTACAAAGTGGTAGTCTACATTTATGACTTTGTACTACTACGAATATTTTATGAAGGAGTTGCATGTACAATAAAGTCTTGGGATATAATTTATAGATAAGGCTTAGAGTGCAACTATATTTATATAGTGGTATTAAATATAGTTAATGGTAACTTTGGACTTGTCAAAAGTTGACAGAAAAGTTCAAGGCCCATTGAAGCTAGTGTCTTATTGGTCCCTTTTGGTTCCACTCCAAGCCATATACTAGAGCCCAATTGGAAAGGTCCAAAAGGCTAGCCCAATTAGATAATCAGTTATTAAGGGAGAAACATTTAGATTTTTAAAACAAACAACTTGCATGAAATGGTGTATGTGAGTGTTGGACACATTCTAATTTCTCTCTTGAACAAATTCGTATAACTGATTGAGAGACCACACATCTTGGGCGTTAGTGGAATTGGAGTGAAGATTAAAAGTATTTCCAAGTGCTTACAATCTTTTCTTTTTTTGAAATTTACCATATCAAAGTACATTCTCTTGTTCTCATATTCTGAAATTTACATAGTACATGTTATCTATAGCGAATGAAGTAGATCCGTTATTTTTTCCGCTGCATACATGCATATTTCCATCACATGTAACCCATAATACTGTTGTGGCCAGCACTATTCCAAAAGTGACCATTGACCAGCCATCTTCTTCTCCTTCACACCCATCCCTCCATCTGTCTACCTCTCTTAGTTTTTAAGTTTTTATTTCTAAAGGCTTTAGTTGTTTGTTTTGTTGTAACTTTTAATAGTAAAAAACTAAAAGTAAAGGAGGTCTGCTTTTTGTTTGGGGCAGTGTGCCCTCTTGACACACCCACATGAATTGTTATAAAATTTTTAGAATTCAAATTTGATTTTTTTTTTTTCTAATGCAAAGAAATTTCAAACGACAATTGTTTATTTTGTTGTAACTTTTAATAGTAAAAAACTAAAAGTAAGGGAGGTCTGCTTTTTGTTTTTAACTTGGGGCAGTGTGCCCTTCTGACACACCCACGTGAAAACGACAGTTGTTTGTTTTGTTGTAACTTTTAATAGTAAAAAACTAAAAGTAAGGGAGGTCTGCTTTTTGTTTTTAACTTGGGGCAGTGTGCCCTTCTGACACACCCACGTGAATTGTTATAAAATTTTGAGAATTCAAAATTTTTTTTTTCTAATGCAAAGAAATTTCAAACGGCATTTTAACTTTTAATAAATGAAAAAAGTTTTTGTACTTATCTGTCAAACTTTACTGATTGTGATATTATTATCTATATATATATATAAAACCGAAGCTTTTGAAGCTTCCACATTTTTCCACATCAGCATTATTCATTATTTAAAAAAAATAAAACTATTAAAAAAATTTCCACATCATTTAAAAAAATAAAACTATTAAAAAATAAATAAAACCCTAAAGACCATAATTATTTCTAGCCAATAACTATTCCTCCCCAAAACCAACCCGATAAAACCTATTTCTATCTCTGTCTCTCCTTCAAACGCAAAACTATTTCTCCCCAAAACAAACCTGCTAAAACCTATTTCTATCTCTGTCTCTCCTTCAAACACTGCAGGACCCATACGCAGGAACCCAAAAACAGAGAAGCCAGTCGCAGATCTTTCTCTCTTCCCCTGCGACGGTAACCGAATTCAACTACGCCACAAATGCTCTCTTCCTCTGCGACAGTAACCGAATTCAACTATGCCACAAATGCTTCGCCTCACAACCAACCAACATCAGACTGCTGGAACGGCTATAGGTAAAATCTTTAATAGGATTTAGGTTCGGCTATTTGTTTTGGTTTTGATTTAAGAAATTGGTTCAGATTTTGTTTTGATTTAGAATTGATTTTTATCAATACTCAAAACCCTAATATAGGTTCTCCCTCAATTTTGGTTCCTTTCAATGTATCAAATTTTACTACAAAATTGAAATAATAAAAGGGGGAAGGGCAAGCTGCTTATGTGGCTTGGGATATGGGTTTTGGCATCAGAATTAACCCCACATCAGAATCAATCTAGGTTGGATTATAAACTGTAACATAGCGATTATTTACTTTTTTTTGATGGGTTGGTTTGATTTTCTTTAAACTTTGTATTACATGTTGATATTGGTAACATAAATGTGCGTACATATGTTTTGTATAGCAGACAGTTTATATTGTGATATCTATTCTGTTTTTCCAGGTTCTTTGACTGTCACATACATGTTACAGGTACACTTTGTCACAAAGCTATTCAATTACTTGATTATTATCAGGTTTAATTGTAAAGAAATTAAAATGGGGTTTTTTGGATTTTAGGGAGGCATTACTCACCAAGATTTTGTAGGCCATAAGGATACAATTGGACCCTGTGATGTGCAGGTAAAGACATATTTTGAGTATGTTGGAAAAATTTGTTGTGTTTTAAGGTCTTTTATGAGAAACAAAGATGGATTTTTTTGGTTTGATCTGTATTGAGTTTCCCCTTTTTACAGTCTAATTAAATATTTGGGTTTGTTTTAGTTTCACTATTAATAAAATATTTGGATTTGTTTGGGTTTCATTATTAATGTTTTGGGATATCACATAAAATTCAATTTTGTTGTTTTTTCTTTGTTCTGACATGTGTTAATTGATATAGAAAAAGAAAAAGAAAAAAAGAAGAGATTGTTGGCCAATAAATGAAGAAGAGCAGGGCAAAGGGAAGATAGTATAAATTGGGGCATTGCAAAGCCAATACTTACTTTGATTGGTAATCTGGTGCCTTCTTTGTTTACAGCATAATTTATATTTTTTTAGAATTTGTTATTCTTATTCCATTGATATTGTGAGCTATAGATGGTTCTCTTAAAAAAGAACCACTATAGGCATGAGAATTACAAATTGTTTGCAAAGACTTGAGCAACTGAAATTATTACCTTTTTTATTTCAAAATGGTAGCAACAGTCACCTTCTCCTTGCTTCATTTATAGTTAGGACATTTTGGGCCTACAAATGAATATGAATTGGTTGCCTCCTCTACTTGATCACTTTAGAAGTCTAAGATGTTTAGGCCCTATTTGGTAGAGTTGTTAAACAATATATTTTCAGCTTTTAAACAGCATTACACACATTTTCACACAAATTTTTACCCACACATATTTCAAAAAACTACAAACAACACTATCCAAACTCCTCTACCAAACGGGCCCTTAATTTTCTTTATCCAACTTCACTGCTGACTCTTTTGTTTTTTGTTTTTATTTTTTATTTTTATAATAGTTATCTTCAAATTAATCTGACACTTGGTATCTTTTCTTTTAATCCATGATTCCTTAATGTGATATCTTATAATTGGAACTGTTTTTGGCTTTAAGATAGGAGAAAATTTTAATTGCCAAATCATTTTTCTAAAACTTTGTATATTATGTTTAGAATACTTCAATTTCATATTAATCTGATAAGATTTTTTAATGTTCCTACTACCTATGTCTTAGCTTATGTATTATGCCTTTATATTAACTAATGATATACATTTCTATTTGTCTCTATTTGATCATTAGTTTGATAGGCATTTTTAACCATTAGTTTGATAGTTATATCCAATAGCGGGTTTATGCACAGAGTTTCTGACCATGGAGTGGGACTCTGCAACTTAAAGATTGCTCTTTCCAGATCTAGGTGATTCAGTGCTAACATTGTTCCTTTACCAATGAAGGAAAACACCACATCCCTCCTATGCATGTAGAGCAATAATTTTTTTCGCTGAACAAAGTATATGAGAAGGTAAAATCATGAAATTCATTGTTCAAAATGTTCCACCTATATCATACATTATTTTTTAAAAATTCACCATCTCCAATGTGCAATTTCTTGGTGTTTGTAACATCCTTTGAAATTTTCTTTGTCTAGAACAACATCGAACTCATTTGACTAAGGCAAGTTCTTTTCATGTTTCCCTCATTAGACGCATCTATTAGGCCTTTTTAGTTGCCCATGAATTGGAATCATTCATATTTTGTATAGTACTACATTCACAAATCCAACATCTTGGATGATGTTTTAGAATTTGAAGTTGTCATTGTAGTGGATAGAATGGCTCATTTGTACAAAGTTATGAAATGTCACTCCTTCAATTGTTCATTGAAGTAAGTTGTCTAAGCCTTTTGTTGTAAAATTAGTAGTACATTTAGCATTTTCTTTATTTTCATACGCTTTTGTGCTTTGATTGGAAAGTTGTGCTAATGAAGTTCCTTATTAGTTTCTATTGTATTTGGTCTATGTTTGTTTTTTAATATATTTTGCTAATAATGTTTTAAATTTTTTTTTCACATCGTTTGTAGTCATATTTGATTTTCTTTAGTTATGAAAAGTTTTTGAATTAAAAGTTTCTAGCATGTGTTGGATAGAATTCGTGATAAATGTAATGTTTAATAAAAGTCGCGTATAGGTTCTTGCATTGATGTTCAATATTTTCAAAACATATTGGATCATCATCCCTAAGCCATCCATATAGTACTCTTTTCGATTCATTATGATTATTCTTTTTTTGGTTGAAATAAATGGTATCTTTCATAATTGCTTTATCTCCTGAGTATAAGCAGTTAATGGATTTATGTAAAATATTCTTCCCATTGTTTCAAATGAGTGGTAAAGGGAGGGAAGTGCATACTAATTGCAAGCCTCCATTAATAGTAGAAAATATATATTGATTCCTTTTATTTCCTTCTAAATGAATTATTTTTTAGGTATGAATTCTCTTATTTTGCAGATAAAATTTTCAAGTGGAAATTAGGAGTTGTACACTGGAGATTTGTTTTGCCTTTGTGTATAAAGACCTTGGGAATTTCAAAATATTTATGTCAAAGCTATTTTGGTTGTTGTTGTATCTTTATTTACTTATGCTTGAATGGTAGTTTTTATAAAGTTTTAGAGAGAGGGAGTGTTTATAACTTATTTGTATGTAATTCAGTTATAAAATTATCTCTAAAAATAGTTAAATTATTAAATTATTATCCCTAAAGTTTGTTATGAGTTTCTTCCTTTATATTATCCCTAAAGTTTGTTATGAGTTTCTTCCTTTATATTGTGCTCATGTAGAATATTTGTATCATCTACTCTTCTAGATTACAAAGTATAAGGAATATATTTTTTAAATAAGTCAAAAGATGAATAAACAAAAAATATTAAATGGGATATTTGCCTAAGCATTCATTTATTATATATTTTTTGTGCATCTAGATATTTTGCAATAATTGGTATACAATTGTTTATTTTCCTTTAATGTTTGATTACATTTCAAATAAAATTATACTTACATAGTGTGTTTTGAGCCATAGTAAGTAGAGGTGAATTCTTATTTGTTTCAAGTGATTATTTCTCTAAGCAAAGTAAATATATATGTTTTTAAAAAACTATCCCGTGCATCGCACGGGTTAGCGACTAGTTATTATTATTATTAAAGAAGTAGGAACATAAATTCCCTATTATTATTATTATTAATATTACTTAGTTGAAATTCTAACTAGAGATTATCATATTAAATGAGATAAAGATTTATAAATTTAAACTTTTTAATAAATTATATGAATTTTGGTTATGAATATGTATATATATATATATATATATAATATAACGGTAAATCCAAAAATGGTATACTGGTATTAATTGATATTGAAATATCTCTTTTTTTGTCAAACTGGTATAGCCTCCGGTACGATATTAACTCTCTTGATTTTGGCTCTAAAAAAAAATTAAAAATAGATAATTCATGTGAGAAATATTTCAATAGATAAATATAATATTATGAATAAGCCTTTTTTGTAGATTTTTTTTTTTTGGTATAATTACATTAAATATCACTTAGTATTTAAATGAATAGCTTTTAATTTTTCAAATTGATCTCAAATATTATATATTCACATAATGTGTGTAAGTGCGTGTATCATATATAAAATTTGCTCCCTCTTAACTGAAATCCTAGCTACGCCACTGCTTATATCGTGTATCTTAGAATGTCCTTTAAAATTAAACAACGTGGCTACTTATTAATATCACCAAACAACGTTACAACTTCAAAAAACCTACTTATTTTCTCTGTTAAAACCTTCTCTTTCACCCACCTTTCCAGAATCCCATTAATGCCTACTACTTTGAAGAACCTCCAACAACACCCCCCATAAAGATTTTAGAAAAAACCATTAGTTTGATAGATAAATGTCAAACTGTATCTGCTGGTTACAAGTCTCCTAATTGCAACCTTGGGGGTTGGCCGAGTTGGTTGAGTTCTCGATTTCAAGGTGCTTGTTCTAGGTTCGATTGGGTGTGCTCCCCAGTTCGAGTCTTGATACCTGCACTTTGAAAAGAATTTCTTGGGCCAGCGCTTTACCCCTTCGTGGGCCCACCCGGCGTGAACAGTGATTAGTATTTGGTTGAAAACCTTGAGAATACACTGTACGAGAGCAAAAAAAGTCTCCTAATTGCAGTGACTGTGAGTTCTATTTGTTAAAAAAAATTAATACTTACTAGTATGATAAATTATTAGTGGTAAATAAAATATATATATATATATATATATTTGTAGTAAGTTTAGACTTACTACTAATATTAGATAAGAACCAGTGAAAATTTACCAATTTAACAGTTATTAAAATAATTGTCATTTTTTTTTTTGGGTATATAACATTACTCATATATAAAAACAAGAACTTATTATCCATGATCTATGATTATGCCAAGTTGCGCATTACTACAAAATTTCTTCATTTTGCCATCCTCATAATCAAAATTGTTTTCTTTATGTCAAAGAATTACAAATTTCTAGTGTTAATGGGTAGATCTGTTATCTGTAGATTGCATTCGTTTTTTTCTTTGGCAATAATTAATTTTTTTCACATAGAGGGAGAGAGTACATGTGTCAAATGATTGAAACTGAGTACAATGGTTGAAATTATTTTATAGATTTTTTGTTTCCTCCTTTTACTCGACTGATTGGCCACCACGAAACAAGGGTCGGGGAAAAAAAATCTTAGGCTGTGTTTGTTTTATGTAAGTGATTTTCCGGAAAATACTTATTTTCCGGAAATGCTATTTTCCGGAAAGGAAAATATTTTTAAGTGTTTGGTTGCATTTCAGAAAATGTTGTGAAAAATATTTTCTGGTGTTTGGTTGTATGGTTGAAAATGCTATTTTCCTACAAATTTTTCACACGGCAATTCAACCCACGGCAGCAAACTCCGGCAATCAAAAGCCACAACCACCAAAACACCACCACCACAACAACAACAAAAATCAAAATCACACAGTGAGAGAGATCGGTGGGTTGAAGGTGAGATCGCGTGGAGGCGAGATCGAAGGTGCGATCGGTGCGGTGCGATCGTCGCGGTGCGATCGGTGTGGTGTGATCGTCGGACTCGAGCTCGCGAGATCGACTGGTGCGTGCGATCGGTGTGGACTGGAGCTCGGGGTTCGCCGGCGAATGTCGGACTAGACTGGTGCTCGAGGTTCACCTCTTCTCTCTCTCTCTCTCTCTCTCTCTCTCTCTCTCTCTCTCTCTCCGGAATTCATTTGAAGTGAAAATAGGAACGGAAATTCATTTCCGTGGTCAAAGCGTATTTTTTTCGGTCAACTGAAATTGATTTCCGGAAAATTCTATTTTCCGGACCAACCAAACACCCGTATTTCCGGAAAAGCATTTCCGAAAGTGATTTTCACCCAAAACAAACACACCCTTAAAGTAAAAGACGGTAGATTATGAGGAAAGTTTGAATACAATTGTTCTATCATACATCCTCCTCTATATGTTAGTTACGAAACTCAAAGCCAATAATGCCCAGTCACCTGTGCTTTTTGTGCGCGAAATTGACACTTTTTTTGCATCTGTTTTTTTTTTTTTGATGAGTATCCGATCCTCCCCAACAGGTGAGGTCCACATACTTTTGGCGATAAGAAGTGGTAATCCGAGCCAATTTGTAGTTGTCTGTGCATGTGCGACTAGTGGGAACTTAACATTATTGATTAAACTTTACACGTTTATCATTCGAATCTCATTTCAAAATCTTGTGTTAAAAAAATGTAGATGAAAATTTCTCTCCAAATTAGTTTGAAAATACTTTTTACAAATTGTTTTTTGAATTTTTTATTAGTTGTGAATTTTAAAAATCTAATTGTTAGATTATATATTTTTAATATATATGTCAAATTTCTTCCTAATTGAATGTTAATTAATATTTAATTAATAAACTTATTTTTTATGCATAATTTTAGATTATCAAAACTTAAAATTCAAATATTTGATTAATGACATAATTATTAATATTTGATCTTCTTAAAATTTTGTAAGTATATAGAATATAATAAAAAGATACAATTTAAGAAATAGATTTTTAAAATTCACATTTAATAAAAATATATTGAGACAAATTGAAGAGTTTTTCTTCAAAATTAGTTTGGATAGACACCTTTTAGAAAAAGTGATATCATCTTATCATATTTTGGAATTTCTACTCTCAAAAGTTTATATATAATGATTATAATCCCCCACACCTTCCATTAATCTCCGACTTAGGAAAAAAAAAAAACCTTCCAATCTCCAACATTCTAGCCTTTCCTCCTCAGCCAACTCAATTTCCAAAATGTCTCCACTAACATTAGCCATTTTCCTGCTACTCCTTGGATCCATCATCTGGACATTCATGCACAAAAAAGGACGTAAACTAGTACTCCCACCGGGTCCCCGGCCTTTACCCATTATTGGTAATTTTTGCATGTTGGGTAGCCTCCCACATCGTGCCCTCGAAAACTTAGCCAAAAAATACGGACCCATCATGTCATTGAGGCTTGGCCATGTCCCAACTATTGTGGTCTCATCTTCCCAAACTGCTGAGCTATTTTTAAAGACCCATGACACCGTTTTTGCCAGCCGACCTATATTCCAAGCCTCAAAGATCATTGGTATGTCCAAAGGTATTGCTTTCTCCGAGTATGGTCCATATTGGCGCAGCCTTAAGAAACTCGTTGCGTCGCAGCTTCTGAGTGCTTCAAAAATAGAGTCATTTGCACCTATGAGGAAGGAGCTGGTAGGATCATTGGTACAGTCACTGAAAAAGGCTGCGGTAGCACATGAGGTTGTGGACCTTAGTGAGGTGGTGGGCAAACTCATTGAGGAATCAACACGTAGAATGGTATTTGGGCGAAGTCATCATGATAGATTCGACTTGAAGGCACTTATTGCGGAGACCTTGAACTTGATGGGAGCTTTCAATCTAGCAGATTATGTTCCTTACCTTGGGGCACTTGATCTACAGGTATATCTTTCAATGTTTTTATCTTTTCAACTTTATTCTCCCTTTGATAAACTTAGCCATTGATTTTTTTTTTTTTTTTTGATTTAATTCTTTGGAGAATCTAAAAACAGTCGATTTTTCTTTTAAATTTCATGCCTATTTCTTCGTCCACCGAGTAATGTTGTTGGCCCAAAAGTGTCTCAGTAGCGGTTAAAACTTCATAGTAAAAGCTAAATCTCAAAGTGGGAAGCCCATGAAAGTCATATAATTATGTAGTGAATTATTATTATACAAGTCTTTAATTTTTATAAGTGTTTTAACTGTGAGTTTTAGTTAATTAATAAATAGTAAGATACGAGGTTTTAACTTGTGGAGTCAATACCGTGGTACGGCCGGAATTTTTCGTACCAATACCTTAGCCGGTACAGAAACACGGCTATTTTGTACCACTTTTTGTACCGGCAAAATCGAGAAAAAAAAATCGGATACCAGCTGGAAAAAAAATACCAGCCGGTAAAAGAAAAACAAGAAAAATGAAAATTAAGTGATTAACAGTAAAGGAAAATACCATGTAACCCATAATACTGCCGTCACCAGCACTGTTCTGAAAGTGACCAGCCATTCTTCTTCTTCTTCACGCCCATCCCTCCATCCGTCTATCTCTCTTAGTTTTTAAGTTTTTATTTCTAAAGACTTTAGTTGTTTGTTTTGTTGTGACTTTTAATAGTAAAAAAATAAAAGTAAAGGAGGTTTGCTTTTTGTTTGTAACTTGGGGGTAGTGTGCCCTCTTGACACACCCACGTGAATTGTTATAAAATTTTGAGAATTCAAATTTGATTTTTTTTTTCCTTTCCTAATGCAAAGACGTTTCAGATGGCATTTTAACTTTTAATAAGTGAAAAAAGTTTTTGTACTTATCTGTCAATCTTTATTGACTGTGATATTATTATTATTATTAAAGAAGTAGCACATAAATTCTTTAAGGGCAGATAATAATTAATTATTTTTGAAAATTGAAAAAATATTAATAGTTTTTTTAATTCTCAAGAAAATGTTTTCAAAAATAGATAGTTCAGGGCACATATTAACCGGAACCTTATTAATATTACCTAATTGAAATTTTAACTAAAGATTATCATATTAAATGAGATAAAGATTTATAAATTTAAAGTTTTTAATAAATTATATGAATTTTGGTTATGAATATATATATATATATATATAAAATAGCGGTAAATTTGAAATCGTACATCAGTATTGATCGGTATTAAAATATCTCGTTCTTTTGGCCAAACTTGAACGGCCTACGATATAAGATTAACTCCCTTGGTTTTAACACATATTTTACTACTATTTATAATTTCCTTCTTCTTTCTAGTATTTTCTTGTTTTAAATCTAGGGAAATTATTGTATACTCCCAGATTATCATAAATGTGTACTCCCTCCTCTCATATAAATGGTGGGTCCCACTAATTAAATTCATGGTGAAACCCACCATTTATATGAGAGGGGAGAGTATGCATTAATGGTACTCTGGAAGTACCTAATAATTTTCCTTTAATCTTTCCCTCAGCACTTCTCTTACTACTATTTATTTTCTTTGTCCCTTATTGATAATTAATTAACTAATCTTCTCCCCCACCCTACTCCTCATTGGCAGGCAATATTTGCAATTAATAGTGTGTGAGATTTTCTATGGTCATAATAAATCTTATAAACAAACGAACACCTTTGGTGTAATGATTACTTTATAAACACAAAATTCTTATGGATGGGATAGGAGTTTCACACATTCACTTTCTTTTATAAAACACAAACACATACATATAAATTAGGTTAGAATGAGATTTCTATCATAGATACAAATATATATATATATATATATATATATTTCATAACACTTTTATAATAAACTAAGTTATTAGCATATCATAAATCAAAAAAAAGAAAAAAGAAAAAGATTATACACTATAGCCCACCACAACTCAAAACAAGCTTATTGTTAAATTTTTGTCCTACCATTTACTTTCTCTACAACGCATATGTCCCAACATCTGGTTCAATAATTTTGGGTCCATCCACAAGTTTTAGCTGTTGTGCCATGCATGTATACGGAGTAAATGATTATTCTTGGAAAAAACAAATCTATAATGACCCTACCGTATTAAAAGATGAGCATACTATTTTTCGGTCATGTTAGAGTTATGGCAATATTTATTGCAGAAAAAATTTATTCCTCGGTCCTCCCTTGCCCACTCTATATGCCACATTGGTATGTAGTGTTATAGATGAAAAATTTTAAGATATAACTTTTATGCCACAATTTTAATGTAGTTGACTGTAAGTGGTAGAAAAAAAATGCAACAAACTAAGAAAAAATGCTAATTACATCTTCATTTCACTACAACAAACTTTAGTTATTTCAACCCTCTTTTATCGAGGGTTTACTAAAATCTGTCGATATAATCTATAAATACAAATGCGGTAGGCTATATTACTTCACTTTATTTCAAAAGTTATTTAATCCCTCAAAATAAGTTAAAATAACCTTGAAATAAATGTGAAAAAAAAAAACGCGTCAGTTTTTTCAGCCCACACCCCTTGATAAAAAAATTCAATTTTTTCAGCCCTTGAAAAAAGCCCACAACAAAATTTTCATCCCTGGAAAAAGCCCAACAAAATTTAAAATATAGCCCAAACGTAACCATCAAACACAGAGCTATTATCACTCTTTCGCTGAAGCCTGAAACTAAGAGAGCATAGAAATCTCACAGAGCGCATGGAAATCTCATAGAGCTCGACGATCATCGATTAGGTACGTAATCGCACAGCTCCGATTAGGTACGATCTTGGTTTTGTGACTGTTCCTCTCTCTTGGCGTTGTGTTTCTCAGCTCCGGTTAGGTACGAATCACAAACCCTAATTTCGTCTTTGATTTTTTTTTTTTTTGGTTTACCCACACTTTTTCATCGATTTCCCCATGATTTTCGTTTCACATTTCTCAGAAAATTGAGCTCATCATCGATTTCCCTATTTCTATTTCTAATTGATCATTCGCTTTAGAATCTCACTGTAACGTAATCGTTTTCCTCAGGTTGTAGCACAGAAGGAAGCTGAAATCACTAAGCAGGATTCGCTTCTTCTGGTAATCATCATCAGAATTCCGATTTTCTGTCTTTCAACTTCAATTACGGATAATCGCATTTGAATTTCTTTAGCAGAAATTTACATCTGAGCATATTTTCCTTGTTTATGTGATCAGATTCAATTTTCTTTTAGAAAATCCATAGAATTATTTTTTGTTACTTCATACTCTGTTTCGAGTACTCCATGTAAAATTTGGTTAAAACAAATGGAAATTATTTCTCATTTAATTTTTTGCTAGATCTTAGAGATTTAAGATCGAGAAATTTAATGGTTGTGTTATGCTAATTGAAATTTGAAACAGACGAGGAATCTGCTCCAAATTGCTATATTCAATATTAGTTACATCAGAGGCCTGTATATCAGAGAAATTTAGTAAGCTTCTTGTATTTTTCAGTTGTCATGTGTATGTGTGTGCAGTTTGTGTTTAATGTGTGGTGTGTGTGATTGTTGTAGTCGGTTGACTGAGGGTGTGGTTGGTTGGGTGTTGCATTGGGATTATGGGAATGTTAGGTTCATGGGTCTCAGCTTTGGGTTGTGGAAATTGAGAGGGAGATTACTGATAGTGGAGGTTAGTGGTAAGGGGATGAACCTAGGGGGGTTTATTTGTCTTGGTTGGGTACATCCACAGCATGAATTGGGTTTATTTGTCTTTCAAAGTGAATTATTGGTTTGGTTTTATAAAATTTTGAGTGTGATTTGACTGTGATGGAAATTTGATGATGGGTTTAGTTCTTTTTAAATTAAATGCATACCTAGTGAGAACCCTGTTCTCTGAGCTAATGTTGCAATTAGAGTGATGCTATCTTCTAAAGTGATGTGGAAAGATTGTATAAATATTGTTAACTGCTGCCCGAAATGCAACTCACTTATAATAATTTCTCGAACAAAATGGATTTTTTTTAATCTTCATGGGGCATCCTAGTATCCTACCCTTCTTTCTTTTATTGTTTTTTAGTTTTGTTCACTCTTTTGGCAGTTGACTAGATTCTATTATTTCTTCTTTTGCAGCTTACTTGGACCTGCGACAACTTCTATCAGTCAACACCAACAAAATTGGCCGGTGAGAATTATTTCTTTCATTCTGGGCAGGTGAGTTATCCCTATTCTTGTGATATACAATGTTTTTGTCTATGTGTGTATGTCTTACACTACATCCATAAATACCTGTTTTAGGACATGACTGTGGGCTTCTACATAAGTAAATGAATGCACTTTGGATGTTTGTTGTTAGAATCCCTTGATCTCCCATTATTTGATATTTACTTATACTATTATGAATGCCTTAGTGGTTGGACAAACAAATCGTTTACTCTATTGCTTCAATTGTTGAATGATGCACTTTCTAAAGTTATTGTAGAGTTGCCAGATTCATTATATGAGGCAAAGAAGATGATTCGGGATTTGGGTTTTGATTATGTGAAGATAGATGCTTGTAGAAATAATTGTATGTTGTATTGGAAGGAAAATTCCAACAAAAGTGAGTGTCAAGTTTGTGGCCTCTCAAGATGGAAACCAAGTGAAGGGAGTTATTTGTGAAGATGTCCCGACTTGTGAAATTCATAGCATATCATTTCAACAATTGTGAATGATATGCTTTAGGCATTGAAATCAAAGAATATTTGCTGGTATTGTCAAATTTCGAGTACTTTAGGCTTTGACACTAATTGCTAATTTGGGCATTGGTTTGGAAGTGTGTTTTTTGTCCATTGCTTTGGAAGATGAATCTCAAGCAGAAGCCTATGCTGAACAAAAGTGATTATATGAATCACTATCTAGAGTTTTTACTTTTTATGGTAGCCTTATATTACATTTCCTTCTAAATCATCAAGGACTATGACTTTGTCATGCAGGGTGGTTAGGATAAGTTGGATGTGTGAAGTAAATCTGGAAGCAGTTCTTCTTGCATTGTGCTCAAAGCAATTCAGCCAAGCATAAGTGCCTATGTCTTGTTTGCAGCTTAATTTGGTTGCAAACTAGAGTAAAAGACTGTGGATATTCTGATTATTTTTAAATTTCATCACCAATGAAACAAGTTCTAACACTTTTCTTTTGTTTTCTATGAATCAGGGGTTTTTGAGAAAACCAGCAACTACTACAGAACATCTACACCTGAGTTGAAAGAGAAAAGAGCAAAGCCATTGGAAGAGTGGATGAACATAGAAAGCAGTTTTGGTGAGCTTGATGATATTAGTTTAGTCCAAGCTAAGCTGCCAAAAAAGCTGAAAAAGAGGAGGCAGATGTTGTCTGAGATATAATTGTGTTCCATTACATTTTGTAAGCTTTCCTTGTTTGCTTTTGCTAACAAGTTTAAATTGGCAGATATGAGGAATACATTGACTACATGTTCCCAGGAAACTCAGACGACTAATCTTAGAATATTGGAAGCTGCACATAAGTGGAAGAAGCAAAAGATTTCTGATAAAGACTAGCATGGTAACGTGCTTTTGTAGAATTGAAGCTTTTGGTGTAAATACATTATTGCTTTTTTAATGTTAATTGGGTGAAAATGAAGTAGCCTTGACAGCTAGTAGGGCAATAAGTTTTGCTAGAGAACTCTGCATTTCTAAGGTAGAGTTCGAAGGAGATAGTCAAAGAGTTGTCACAGCTATCAACAACCAGGCGCCATCAAAAACCATGGTTTGGTCATGTTATTGAAGAGATTTAGATGTTGTAAGAGATTTTTCATAAATATAGCTTCAAACATGTAAAAAGAGAGTGCAACCAGCTTGCTCATTCCCTTGCTAGAACATTGATGGGCATTTTTTTTCTTCTTCTTTCTTTTATGCTCTTATGAGAATGATTTCTACCGAATTCTGAATATGCTATGAAATAATTGTATGTTCATAGCATATCATTTCAACAATTGTGAATATATATATATATATATATATATATTTGTGCATGATTGTGGTTTTTTTTTTTTTTTTTTTTTATAAATAAAATAAAATCTTATTTTGAGGGTCAGGAGACCCCTTAAATAACCTTATTTATCAAGGGTTGTAAATATAAATTTTTTAAATCTTGGTAAAAGGTTATTTAAGGGTCTCTTGACCCTCAAAATAAGATTAGAGCACTTGTTTTAAGGGCCACGAAGGCCGTTAAAATTTCTTTTTCGACGGTATATGTTTCGAAGGTTATCAAGGGTCAACTGGACTCTTAAAATAGTTTTTTTCAAGGGTTTTTAATACTTTTTTTAAGGGTTTTGACCCTTGAAAAAAGTCAGATTTGTTGTAGTGTTTTACCCTAAATAGTATTTGATGGTCATGAAATTTGGTATCTATATTAAATTTATTAAGTGGTTTATTTCATACCAATAAGTGTTATATATCTATAAAATCATATTGTATGTATATGTAACATACAAAAATGAAATTTAATCCTTTGATAAAAGGCATAGTTATTAATCCTTGATAATCTAGGAATTTTTTAACAAAAAGGGCATAAGTAAAAATGTAATCAAATGATAGATTTATCAAAATTTTCATCTAATAAAAAATTATTAAGTGGTGTAATATTACTTAAACTTATACTATATATATAATTTTAACCTAAAGAAGCTTATCTAATTTTAACCCATAAATAAACTAACTTTTTCTTTTCACTTTAAACCTTTTTATTTTTGGTTCTAAAAAAAAAAAAAATCAACTCTTTTGTATCATTCAATAATAATAATAATAATAATAAATCTCTCCTCTATATATATATAGAGAGAGAGAGAGAGAGAGAGAAACACCATGTAATTTTTAAATAATTTTATTAACTTACTTTTGGATGCGAATTTTTTTATTGGATGGCTCAAGTTACTTCTTTATTGGATGCGAATTTCAATAAATTCACTTTTGGATTACATTGTCTTTATATCCTCTATATTTGCAAAATTTTAAGATAATCGGAAATCAATAACTATCTCATCAATAAAATGTTTAAAATCAATAATTACCACATCAGTTTCTTAGGTTTGTTTTTAGCAAAATTGGTGACATTATAACACTTTCTATCCTTTAGACAAGATGTTTGCGGCGTTTGCCTCAACGATTTCCGTTTCGGGAAATGGTATTGTTTACTTAGTTTTCTAAGTTCTAACCATTCATTGCCCTCAGGGATTGACGTCGCGCATTAAGAAACTTGGCAAGACTCTTGATGTAGTATTGGAGAACATTATCCAGGAGCATGAACAAATTCCTAGTGGTCCACAATGTTGTGAAAAGGACTTTATAGACATGTTACTTTCTTTGATGAATCAACCCATGAATGCCCATGATGAGAATTCATGTAAAATTGATCGAAGAGTTATCAAGGCTATCATTATAGACATGATTACTGCTAAATATGACACTTCAGCTATTAGCATTGAATGGACCATTTCTGAACTCTTGAGGCATCCACGGATAATGAAACATGTACAGGATGAGCTAGAACGTGTAATTGGAATGAATAGGATGGTGGAGGAAACAGATTTAGCAAATTTAACTTACTTGGGTTGGGTGATTAAGGAAAGCTTCAGACTACATCCTGTTGCACCATTTCTAGTCCCACGTGAATCAATGGAGGACATTGAGATTAATGGATATTACATACCCAAGAAATCACGAGTAATGATAAATTATTGGGCTATTGGACGAGATCCTTATGTGTGGTCGGATAATGTGAAAGAATTTTACCTTGAAAGGTTCATAAATAATAATATAGACCTCAAGGAACATGACTTCCAGCTTATCCCATTTGGATCCGGTCGCAGAGGCTGCCCTGGATTACAATTAGGTCTTACAACCGTCACTTATGTTCTCGCTCAGTTGCTGCATTGTTTTGATTGGGTGCTCCCTAATGGCATGTTGCCTAATGACTTGGACATGAGTGAGAAGTTTGGGCTATCAATGCCAAGAGCCAAGCACTTACTTGCGATGCCAACCTATCGCCTACTTGGTTAAACTTGTAAGATAATTATCATTTAATCTTTAAAGAAGTTTTCTTAATTATACTTGATGTGTTTTAATGGGAGGTTTTCATCTATCTTTTTTTTTTAGGTCAAAAGAAAAGGTTCCATAAGAACAGTTATTGAAGACATTGCAACACCAAGTTATTTTATATCACCTCAAATAAAATATTAGCCTACCTTGTTTATTGGATTCAAATGTACCGTGTCCTAAAAATAAAAATGACATAGTTCACACAACTTGGAGACTTTTACTAAATGTTTAATATAATTCGTTAAGATTTTTACCGACAAGTACCTTTTTACAAGTAGTACAATTAGAAGATTTTGTGAATTTCTCTCGTTGGAGTGCAATATCTATAAAAAACTGATTATGGAAGTTTATTTATAAATAATGTCAACACCAAATTTTGGCACTTATCCACCAACCTCTAGAATGCTTCACTTGGTTATCAAAGCAACATATTCAACACTAGGAAAAGGAGCATTTCTCACTTGCCTTTATTCCTGATCTTTTACAATTAATGAAAACACTTTGTTCATGGGGATATAGCGGATCCATAATAAGTATCTGTCCTAATAACAAAGGAAAAGCACTCGTTCAACCCTTGAGAAACCTCATGGTGCATTCTTGTCGCTAGTACTCAAATATGGGGTGTTTGGTTCGCTTGATGTTACAATTTATATTCAATGACGGAGCCAGGAATTTTTCTAAGAGAGGCCAACTGTTGAAAAATATTCGACGGACTTCATCATGTTGATTAACAGGATTATTTTTTTTAATATTACTCATTATAATATAAGATCATCTTCTGAGGAAACAATATATGTTTGCTTAAGTTAACATATTTGAACTTTTCAATAATAATAATAATTGGTAAACCACTGAGTTGCATACTTGATAGTGGTAAGAGTGTTAAGATCATTTACATATTGGAGTTGCTAGATTCTAGTTTGAAGGACTGTGAGGTCATGTGCTTCTAGTTTCCTAACTGCTGACAGGGTTGGCTTAACAACTTTTGGGACCTTAGGCGAAAAATTTAAATAGGGCCTTTTTATCAGATGTTTGAATATTATTAGGACTATTTTCATTATTCTCTTTTTGTTGTATAATTTCATTATCTTCCAACTCTTTTTGATAAATTTCTTGTTCATTTGTAATATTTTCACCCAAACTTTCTATTGTGTTTTTTTAATACTAGTAACAAATTTATCCGTAGATCCTATTTGAGATTCAATTTGTTTTTCAATTTTTCTCTTTTTTAGAAGTTTTTCATATCCGGATAAATATTTTCTAGTAGACATTTATAATGAGAAAATATTTATAGATAAATAAAACATAATTTATAATTAAAAATGATAATTTAACTAAAAATAAAATTTAAAGTATAGAACAATAGAACTTGATTATTACAAATTTTCTAGAGCCGTGACCACTTTAAAGTTTAAACATGCACAAATAAAAATTAATTTAATACATGATTTAATAAATTAGTGTCACTATAATACAAATGAGCTGAGATGATACACATCAAATTATTAATTGGTATAATAATTTATAATAATAGATAAAGTGTCAGATTAAAAAAAAAAAAAAAAGTGAGAAACCGTCGGACCAAATCGTGTAAGTTATAACTGTGGTTTGTGGGCTGTGCTCCTATAAAAAAAAAAAGTCAGAACCATCTAGCCTGTACTCCACTACATCCTATATTCCTATCAATATCAAATATCATGGCAAAAAAAGGTCCAAAGAGGGGCAGAATTAGAAAAGCCATCATAGCAAAAAACGTGTCCCAACCCATCAAACAATTGTGCAGTGTAGTGAAAGAGTGAAACAAACTAAAAATATATATAATTTAAGTTAAAGAAATAGAAGACTCTGAGTCTTTATTTTTGGAAAGACAAAGAGAAACTGAGAAAGAGGGGAAGAACTGAAGAAGAATACCTCTTGTGATCGCCGACTGGTACGCTGGAATCAACAAAGAAAAATTTCAAGCTAGACTGACTGACTGAGTTGATGGAAAAAGATCAAGAATCGAGATGAAGATGAAGAAAAGAAAGGTAAGACCGTAAGAATATAGATGGAGAGGTAGAGAGATAGAGAGATGATAGTTTTTTCTTTTGTTTTTTAAATTTATAATCTCTATTTTATCATATTTCAAGACAATTACGTTGTATTATTAATAAATTTGTCTGCTATTAATTTTGATTTTAGCATATTTTAAGAAGGAGGTAATAAATTTGTCTCCTAAAATTTAATTTTGTTAGCTGAAGTTTGACTATTTTTTTCCTTTTAAATTTTTTGCATTTTAGGATACAATGAGGCATTTTTAATGCATTTTATTGACCAATAAAATGCTTAAAAAATTTTTTAACTAAAATATATAAATAAATATATTTTATGTATATAAATTTTTTTTTTACAAGCGGGCCTTCTTTTATTTGGGGCTTAGACGATTGTGTCAATTGTATCACCTATTGAGCCGTCCCTAGCTGCTGCCATATGTGCTTGTAAGTCAATACCTTCCTAAGCAGCATATTTTAATCCATAAGCACTACAATTATGGAGAGATGATTACTTTTTTACATCAATCACAAGGTAATAAAAAAATTCTATGCGTCGGCTGCCTGGGATTGAAAATTTTTGTTTCACTATGATGTTTATTAAGTATATGACATGTAAGATATCCAGGTTCATACCTAATTGCTTTTTTATGCTTCTCTCTTTCAGCTTGATAAGTTTGACTAGAAATCCTTTAAGAACTTATATAAGCAAGAGCTTCCCAATACAATTACCTTCCACATCAAGAAGGATCTACACATTGATTGTTTGCACCTTCTGCTTGCATCTATTTACTTCATTGAGGTTAAATATCCTCAACTATTACCTTTTACTTATAAGTCTGTCTTGATGTCAAAGTAGTTTTAAGGCTCTTTGATTTTAAATCCAATTATATGAACTTAATGTAAGTTTACTTGGATCAATATTATGGAACCATTGGCCACATAGGATGGTCAATTCTTTAACTTGCTTTGAAGATTGAAGGTGTTATAATTACATTTTGGATTTAAAATGAACTATCTTGCTTGTGGTTTAGATGTTTTGGTGCAGTGTTTTAAAGCCTTTGCTCCATTCTTCTTCTCATTTATGATTGGCATTCTGATGCTTCTGGTAATGATTTTTCTAATGCTTTTCCTGCACCCCTCAAATTACTTTTTGAAACAAAAAAATTAAAAATATATGCTAAGTCTTACTGTCTAATATGATTAGCTAGCCACGGAAGTCACATTACTCACTAGGGCATTTACTTAGGATAGAGAGAATTTTGGTCACATAGGAAGTTCCACTATTTTAAGACAATTTGTAAAACTGTGCTTACAGCTTACTCATGTAGTCTACTGTTATGCCCTATCTCCTAGCTAATATTGCTAGCCAGAGATATGTTAAGTAATGAACTACTTTTCCTAGAAATTTAGATCAGTTAACCTACGATTTATGTATATGTAACATTATGTTTTTTATAACTAACAAGCTTATATTGTTTAGGTACTGTACACAAGAATGGGGAAGAAGCGGCGACTTGAGTTTGTTGAGCCTGGAGAGAGTTCCTCACGTGTAGGGTCGAATGAAGTACAATCACGGCAACAAGCTCCTCCGACTGATGATGATAGACAACATTCCCAGGGGAGTGATGACGAGACACAACCACCAGGTTGGTGTATTTTTGTATGTGGCTGGAGAGTTGAGATTTAGACCCACTTGACCCTCATCACTTGTAATACATTTTGAGGATTATGACTGAATATATTTTAATATTGTCATTAAATATCCTTATACTAATAAGGATACAATATAAACTTATATGTTTTTTTGGAATATCTAAGCATCCCAATGGCTAGTTTCTTGACATTTCATTCTTTCGTGTTTCATTGTAATTTGATGCAACTTGTTGATGGTTTAATAGATCCCAAGGACGTACCCGTAGCTGGAGCGAACAATGTACCCAATAAACGTGGGCCTAACTGGTTTGATGACATTTGGAATATGCCACCGAGGAAAAAACTGTTCTTGCAAGTAAATAAAGTGGGTCAGCCGGTCAGGAAAAATGCTAGGTCTTAGGCAAGGTGGCTGGGAACAATAGCAAGAAGGCATGACATGTGCCCAATCAGTTATGTTCGTTGGTCTTCAGTGCCACAACAATACAAGAATCAGTGCTGGGAAGCCATTCAAGTATTAGGCAAAAAGCTATGATAAAAGGGGTTTCTTTATTACTTGTTTAAAGTTTTATGCAAGTTTGTTATTATGTTGAAAATGTGACATTTGTTAATTCAAATTTACAAATGGTATATACTCAAGGAAAATATTACTTGCAAAATACAAAAGTAATAATGGGGATGAGAGAGAGAAAGAGAGAGAGAGCTGAGTTAGGCAATTAGAGCTGAGTTAGGCAATTGTAGCCATGAGCTTAGGAGAGTCAAACAAATCCAAGTAAGGAGGAGTATCAGAGTTGACAGGCTTGTGAAGAAACATTTCTTGGGAGTTGGGAAAGGAATGGGTCCTTAAGGTTGAATGGAGGAATGGGGATTTTGGATTTGTTTTAGGCATTAATGGCACAAACGGTTGTCCTCAAAATTATGAAACTACCCATTGTGCTTCTTCTCCTAAGGGACTGTGATAAGGAAGTTGAAGCTGAGGGAAGTGAAGAGGCCATTGGAAAGTGCAGAGGGGTGGTGGCCATGGTGTGTTTTTTTTGGGTTTATGTTTCTGTTTTTTGGTGAGGAAGATTGTGGATGGTGGGTCGGATTGTGGATTTGTCCGAATGGGTTAATCTAAACACACCATATACATGGACAGTTGTTTATCAAATATCAAAATTAGATTTTTTTTTTTTTTTTTGGGATAAGTATTTTTATATATGGTTTGATTATATTTAGTTTTAGAAAGTGCTTTTATTTTGCTAGTAACATGACCAATCAAATTAAGTTTTTTATTATGTTGGGAATGTGACACTTGTTAATTCAACTTTACACATGGTAGGCACGATGGATAATTCCTGCAGACCTCATCCCACCTGCCAAGCAGAGGAAATAGGCATTGTCACGTATTGGGAATTTGTGGAGGGGCCACAAAGCAAAGTTGAAGGAGAACTACTACAAGCCGGGCATTCCTAAGGAAGCTTTACTTGAGCTATCATCGCCGGAGGTTGATGACAATCAATTTCATGTGTTGGTGGAGTACTGGTTTTCTCAGAAAGGCATGGTAGTAATAGTTACAGTAGTATAGATATTTTGCTTTTATAAACTCCGTGCTCAAGAGTATTATATATTAGCTTGTTATTGTAATTGGTAGTGACTTTGTTGAAATGTTCATAGGACCTGTCTAAAGATAACAAAGAGCGGCGTGCAAAGCAAACGAAGCTGCATACGCTAGGATCAAGAGTATTATATATTAGCTTGTTATTGTAATTGGTAGTGACTTTGTTGAAATGTTCATAGGACCTATCTAAAGATAACAAAGAGCAGCGTGCAAAGCAAACGAAGCTGCATACGCTAGGATCCAGAAGCTATGCCTAGACGGTGGATAGCATTGTAAGAACAACATTATATATATTAATAACATGCAAAAATTAACAAAGCATATATTATTTTGCGTTCTGAAGTAGAAATAAATGTGATTAGACACCATCAAATCGACACCCTTGCTTTAATATGCCGAATGTACTGACCATTGTAGGCAAACAAGAATGGCTAGCAAATAGAGAGAGGTGAGATGTATGAAGTGGCATATTCTCATCGTGATGGTACTGCTATGAATGAAATTGCGGAAGCGAACATTGTATGTTTGTAACAAGTTATATTAGTAATTTGAATGTATTATATTTTGAGTTGGAAAGAAGTTCTTCGATGGCGGAGGATTATTTGAGATTGAAGCTGTTGGTTCATATTAACCATTACAAGTGCTATAACATATGACCGTGTGCATCTTCATTACTTGTCGTGACCATGTGCCTGGTTTTGCATGGCTTATGAATTGTATATAAGGTACATATGCAGGAACTAGAGTATGCTATGTGCTCCATAGAGGTTTAATATAGTAAGATGCATGTATTGGTGTTAGATGATAAGTTAAGGTATTCAAGTTAAACTTTTTACCAATCAATCTTATGGAGATAATATGCTTTTGAGATTTTCATGCCTATACATGAATTTACCTTAAATATCAATTATAAAACTTGAAACAGAGAAATCAACAATATAATAACTCTAAGGACACAATATATATATATATATATATATATATATGGTTTGGGTTCTAAGTACACATGGTATAACTCTAATCCAACTTTTTTTTTTCTTTTATAATAACTCCAACCTAACTTTTATATATATAAAAGCATATTACTCATGTTGACATGAGTTATGTTTACATGATATACCCTCGCAATTAGTTATGTTTACATTGATTGCTTCTTGTTTTGTTTCTACTAGTAAAACCACAGCTCTGAACCCTTGTCTTCATGCACTGTTAAGGGTCACTCTCTGATGTTCATGAAGTGCTTGGTGTTTTTTTTTCTTTTGCAAGACCATCATAGAAGCATCCTTGTTTGATGGTTTGGCCTATCCTATCTTTTAGTTTTAGGACAAAATTACTGTTAACAATAATTAATAGTATTGGCCAAGGTTTGCATTGGGCGAACCTGTTGTAACCAGTGGCTAGGTTTGGACTTGAACTTTCACTTTTGTTAACTTCAAGGGCTAAGATATATTTTTCCTGACTTCAAGCTTTGGATTGTGTGGAAGGCCATGTTGGCTGTTGCATATAAATTCGGAATTGTTATATTATTTTAATTTATATTTAATTTTGATAGTGGTTTAAGTAATCAAATTAAGTTATTGTCGTTGTTAAATTTTAAAAAAAAAAAGTTATTACTGTTGTTTATGATATATTATTATATGATTAGATTTGATATAGTAATATGTGTACTTATTTATTGAAGCATTGATACAAATACAAATTCACTTTAATTGTTTCATTTTAACTCATGTTTAATGCTTTTATTTGTTTATTTATTTTTAAGGATGGTACTAGCAGAGATGAAGAGGGCAACTCAAATAATAACAAGGAGGTCGAAAATAGCTTGGAGGGTGACTCAAAGGAAGATTAATATAGATCTTGTCATAATTCTAGTTGGTTAAGTTTAAAACAAGGTTTAATTTCAAGATTTCTTTGTATATTCTATATTTTAAAGTTTGAACTTATATGAATTTTTATCTTTCGATGGATCAATTTTTCGTAATTATTGTACTATTGTATCAATTTTTAGTGATTATAGTACTATTGTAATATGATAGTTAAACAAAAATGATATAAAATAAATTAAAATAAAAAAAAAAATATTTCAAAAATCATATAAAATATTATCACTAATGACATAAAAATTTGGTCATAAATAACTTTATAGTGACGACAAAGTCCCTCTTACAATTTATAGAATAGTGACGTCCCTTAACCCTTGCAAAAACGTTTTAAATAACAGCTTAATGTTGACATTATTATTCTTCACTAATTGTGAGGGGTTAAAATCCCTTACAAATAAATTTTAGCGACGTCATTATGTCTCGTTAATTTGAAATTTGCGAATAACTAATTGCAAGGGTATAAAGGTCCTCACCAATAGTTGCTTAACGACGACTACTTTCCCTCGCTAAAAATAAGTTGTGAGGGTTAAAAACTCTCACAAATAAATTTTAGCGACGTCATTATTTGTCTCTAGAATGTATGTCATCAATTTGAAATTCGCAAATAACTAATTGCAAGGGTATAAAGGTCTTCACAAATAGTTGTTAACGACGACTACTTCCCCTCACTAAAAATAAGTTGACTTTTCTTGTCATTTGGTAATATATTTGTGAAGAAGGATTTGTTTAGTAACGATAGAGGATTACCCTCATAAATTATCTATTTGTGAAGGTATGGTCGCAAAATCTCTTTTAGCAATAAGAGCAAATACAACGGCCTTTGAGGGCATTATCTATTTGCGAAGGTATGGTCGCAAAATCTCTTTTAGCAACAAGAGCAAATACGACGGCCTTTGAGGGCCATATGCCCTCGCCAATAACCTTTTGCGACGATATTTGAATTTTTGTGAGGGCATTTTACCCTCGCTAGTAGACTCTTTTCTTGTAGTCGAACATGCATGATGTCACGCCTCAAACCCTAAAGGGTCCAAAGCATGAGAAAGACATCTCAAAGTATTTGTAGATTTTTTTTTTTTTCCTTTTTGACCATCCAATCTACATAAATCATATACAGTACAAATATCAAGAATTATCATAATAATTTCATTGAATATACTCTCAGAGTAAGTCAGAGCTCTAAGTAATAATTATAAGGACCAATGGCCACAAAAGAATAGAGATCTGAATAAATAATTACATATCATCAGCTTGTCCCATCAGTGGGAAAAACGTCACAACCACTATAATATACAAAAGAATGAGTCAAGCCTATTCTAAGATGTACAACATCTAAAATCTCCATTACAAAGTTCAGCCTTCATCAGTAGTTAGTCTAACTACTATTAGCCACCAAAAAGTTGTTTCAAAAGATCGTTGCCTACTCTGAAAAGTTTATAAAATAATGGAATGAGACAGAGCCCAGTAAGTAGCATATTTAATGGGGGTGGGGGAAATGCAAGTTTCATCTTCAATAATAATAATATGATAAGAATGATTTAATAATGAAACACAAAGTTTCTCAAAGTAAATACCTTGAAACTATATACTATAATCTGTGAGCATCAATAATATAATTTCCAAAGCCTTAATATCTGACATAAGATAAATTATCACAAATATACCATACTACCATATAGACCAGTTAGGGGATCCACCCATTCACAACTGGCATGATATTGTCCTCTCTAGTATGCAGAATCTTGGCCCCATAGACAGCAGCCTCACCCATACTCTCAAGGTTTTTCTCTCCCACCATGGGCAGCAGAGAGAGCGTGTTAAATAGGACTTTTCTTGCATGTGGTCTTGGCCCCATGGGCAGCAACCTCACCCATACACAATCAAGGAACCTCTTTTCCCCATGGGCAGTAGGGAAGAACATATCATCCAAAGTGAAAGGGCACTGACCTGGATTTGATTCTGTTGTCACAAAGACTACGAAACCAAATTGGGTGATCACTAGGAAATCACACATAGTATGGTGTTAAAATCACATAAAGCTCACAGGTTACATATACTTTGAAACACATAATTTATGTCTAGGTGATTTCAGAAAAACCTTAAATAATCTAACTTCTACAAAGTTTGTAAGGTTTCAACTTCATTCTTGTCAAGAGATTTTTCTATCAATTTCCCACATAACAAGACAAGATAAGTATCTTCAAATTTTATAATATACCATAAAATCCATGATTTCCTTATCAAAGATTAAATAAAAGATGCTCATTTTTCATATTAACAATTCATGCATCTCCCCAAATATAATACTAAATATTATGCATTCTCATATATAATCATACATATATTAAGGTTATGACACAATAGTTTTAGGAAATATGTAATTTCCATAGGTATTTTCCAAAAGTGTGTCTAACCTAAAAACATCATTTATGCAACATGTTTATTTTTCAAAAATCCCATTAAAAAGCTACTTACCTCGCAACCGCAAAAGCCTACTTCTTCAAGCTCCAAGGAGATTAGCTAGAACCTAAACAATATCAAGTAAACCGACCACAATGAGAATAGAATTTGAAATATTATCTAGCTACAATTTAGGAATTGCCAAATGAGCACTTAATTAGGCAAGCCTAGTATTTAACCTCATCAATAATAATATATCCCACTTCCAAAGTTTCTCAACGAATTGATTCACAAGGCATAAACTCCAATTTATAAAGTTGACCCTATTTAATATCATCTCCAACATTATGACTAGTTTCCATAAAATTTACACTACATCATTAAGAGACCCATGAAAGCAAAATCAAATTATCCTCCAAGACAAGAAATTTTAGAACTTCAACTAACTCCAAATAAACCCAATGGCAATGGAAAAATTAGATTTACCAACCATCACATGATATAACTCAAAACCTCTAAATTTTCCACCATACATGACCTTAGGTAGTCATCATTAGCACAAACCATATACCCACTCATCAAATAATTCCACCAATACAAAACCCATATATACAAACACATAAAAATCACTTCTAATGCTCATAAATCACATGAGTATCATTATTAAAACTTAGATAAAAATAACCTCAAGCAAAATTGTAAAACCCACCAAAAAGATTAGAAATTTTTACCTCCAAAAAAGGATGTGAAGGTGCTTATGGGTTCTAAACAATTTTCCGGTGATCTTGTTGGAAAAATGATGGTGGAGATGTTGATTTGGAGTGGGTACCATGGGAGAGGATGAGGGAGTATGAGAGAAATGTTTGTGTTGTGTTGAGAGGAAATGAAAAAAGAAAGCAAAAAAATGAAGTAAGTGAGCTAGCCAAAGAGGAGATAAGATGAGTGAAATGAGTGGTGGGGAAGGAGGTTAGGTGGGGTAGTTGGGAGGCACATGGGAACTAAAAAATCTGCCCCCCCCCCCCCTCATTTTTTTTTTGGGGTTTGATTGGGATGTTACATTCTTCCCCTCTTATAGAAATTTCGTCCTCGAAATTTTGCTTACCATGATTCTAGAAAAAGCTTGGGTATCTCGACAACATATCATCCTCACGCTCCCAAGATGCCTCTTTCATTGAATGATTCTTCCAAAGCACCTTTACCCTAGATATAGTTCTATTGCGTAGCACTTGCTCCTTACGATCCAAAATCTCTACCGGAACTTTTTCATATGATAAGTCATCTCTAATCTAAAGAGGCTCATAGCTCAAAACATGTGAAGGATTAGGAATGTATTTCCTTAACATAGACTCATGGAAAACATTATGAATTCCCGACAGGGCTAGTGGTAGGGCAATTCTATATGCAACTTCGCCCACTCTCTCCAAGACCTCAAAAGGCCCTACAAACCTAGGGCTTAACTTACCCTTTTTGCGAAATCTCATTACTCCTTTCATAGGTGCAACCCGTAGGAAAACTTTATCTCCAATTTCAAGTTCCAAAGCCTTCCTTTTAATGTCATAATAGCTCTTTTGTCTACTTTGGGCTGCTCAAAGTCGATCACGAATCATATTTACCTTTTCACAAGTCCTCTGAATAATCTCTGGCCCCAAGAGTTTTCGTTCTCCAACCTCATCCCAACAAATTAGGGATCTACACTTTCTCCCATACAAAGCCTTATAAGGTGTTGCTTTGATACTCGAATGGTAACTATTATTGTAAGCAAACTCCACCAAAGGTAGGTGACTAGCCCAACTCCCTTTAAAATCCAAAACACATGCTCTCAACATATCTTCTAGAGTTTGAATAGTCTTTTCAGACTATCCATCTATTTGAGGGTGGAAAGCTATGCTAAAATTCAATCTAGTACCCAAGGCCTTTTGCACACCACCCAAAAAATGAGAAGTAAACCTTGGATCACTATCTAAAACAATACAAGCAAGCACTCCATGAAGTCTCACAATCTCATCAACATAGAGCTGAGCTAACTGATCAAGGGAGTAGTTCATCCGAATAGGGAGAAAATGAGCTGATTTTGTCCTTCTATCAACAATCACCCAAATAGCATCATGACCCTTAGGAGATCTCGGCAATCCTAAAACGAAATCCATAGTGATTTTCTCCCACTTCCATTGGGGAATAGGAAGTGGTTGCAACAAACCTGAGGGTCGTTGTTGCAACAGCTTAACTTGCTGACAAGTCAAACATTGCTCTACAAAGTGAGCAATCTCCCTTTTCATATTATTCCACCAAGTTTTCACAAAGATCACGGTACATCTTTGTACTACCTAGATGTATTGTATATGGGGAATAGTGAGCCTCCTCTAGAATCTCCTTTTTAATCAATGGATCATTTGGCACAAAAAGTCTACTCCCAAATCTCAAAGCACTATCTTTAGAAATAGAAAAATCAGATTTCTTTCCACTACACACCTCATCCTTGATTTTCTTTAAATGTGGGTCATCGGCCTATGACAATTTAATTATTTCCACCAAAGTTGGTTGAACACTCAAACTAGCCAGGTAGGCCTTAGAATGGCCCATAACAACCTCAATCTCCATCCTTTCAAGATCCCGAATAATTTCCTTTCGAGTGGTTAGCAAAGCAGCTGAAAAACTTGAAGGCTTTCTACTAAGAGCATCAGCTACAACATTAGCCTTACCAGGATGATAGTTAATAGAACAATCGTAATCCTTAACCAGTTCCAACCATCTCTGTTGCCTCATATTTAAATCCTTCTAGGTAAAGGAATACTTTAAACTTTTATGATCAGTGAAAATCTCGCATCTTTCCCCATACAAATAATGTCTCCAAATTTTCAAAGCAAAAACAACTGCAGCAAACTCCAAGTCATGAGTGGGTAATTTTTCAACTAACGAGAGGCATAAGCCACAACCTTCCCATTTTGCATCAACACACAGCCAAGTCCCTTATGAGAAGCATCACTATAAATGACAAAACCCCCAGTACCTAAAGGGATAGTTAACACTAGAGTTGTGATCAATCGCTTTAGCTCTTGGAAGCTTTTCTCACATTCTTCCTTCCACTCAAATTTAACATTCGTCTAAGTTAATTGTGTCAAAGGAGCTGCAATGCGGGAAAATCCCTCTACAAATCTTCTATAGTAACTAGCAAGGCCTAAGAAACTTCTAACCTCACTCACATTTGTAGGCCTATCCCAATTAACCACCACTTCTATCTTATTAGGATCCACTGTAATTAAATCCTTATATATCACATGGCCCAAGAATACTACTTGATTCAACCAAAATTCACACATCTTCAGTTTAGCATACAACTTCCTTTCTCTTAGAATCTGTAAAAAATCCTCAAGTGTTCTTCATGCTCTTCTTGACTCTTAGAATAAATCAAAATATCATCAATGAACACAATGACAAATCGATCCAAGTACTCATGAAATACCCTATTCATCAAATCCATAAAAGCAGCAGGGGCATTAGTTAATCCAAATGGCATCACCAAAAATTCATAATGATCATATCTAGTCCGAAAAGCCGTCTTTGGTATATCCTCACCCTTAATCTTCAACCGGTGGTAACCAGAACGAAGATAAATCTTAGAAAAGACTCGTGCTCCTTGCAAATGATCAAATAGGTCATCAATACGAGGCAAAGGATATTTATTCTTTATGGTGACTCTATTAAGCTCACGATAATCAATACATAACCTCATAGACCCATCCTTTTTCTTGACAAATAAAATTGGAGCACCCCAAGGCGAGGCACTAGGGCGAATAAACCCCTTATCCAGCAATTCTACTAATTGCTCCTTAAGTTCTTTCAACTCTGTGGGCACCATTCTATATGGTGCCTTAGAAATGGGTGTAGTGCCAGGAAAGAGATCAATAGAGAACTCAATCTCACGATCCGGGGGTAACCCAGGTAGATCATCAGGAAAAACATCCAAAAATTCCCTCACAATGGGAATGTCTCCTATCTCCAATTCTCTACTTTGTAAATCCACTACACTAGCAACGAATCCTTGGCATCCCTTTCTAAGTAAGCGGTTTGCTTGTATGCATGATATCACACAAGGCATAAAAGGCAAATATGAAGCCTTAAATAGAAATTTTGATTCACTTGGAGTTCTAAACACCACCTCTTTCTCAAAACAATGCACACTAGCATGGTAAGAAGCCAACCAATCCATGCCCAAAATAACATCAAAATCATGCATATCTAACAACACCAAATCAGCCAATAACTCTCTACCCTCAACACAAATAATACAAGACTTAAGCACAAGATTAGTCATTAAAGTATCACCAACAGGAGTAGAAACTGATAACTCAAAATCAAGTAGTTTGGGGCTCTTGTCATGATTTTTAGCAAATGCACAAGAAACAAAAGAATGTGTGGAACCAGGATCAAAAAGAACTTTAGCGTGTGCGGAGAACAAAGGAAGTATACCTACCACCACTGTATCTGTGGCCTGAGCATCCTGAGTAGTCAAGGCATACACTCTACCTTGCACCTTCTTCCCATTGTCATTATCCTTTGCAACTTGAGATGAGGAAGAGGAACCCGAGCCCTTAGAACTTGGGCAATCTCTAGCAAAGTGTCTAGGTTGCTTACAAGTAAAGCAAATCTTGACCCCATCACAATTTTTTCCATCATGAAGTTTACCACGACGAGAACAAGACTTCTTATCACCAGACTGAGGATAGGCACTCTTGCTATGCCTAGAAGATTGTCCTCTATTACCCAACTTTTTAAAGAATCCTTTCTTATGCCCTTGACCCTTACCATGTTGAGAATTAGAAGGCCCTTGCTTCTTTTCACTCTCCTTGGAAACGGGGTTGTACTTAAAGTCTTCTTCAAGACTCATTGCCCACTTCATAGCCTTAGTAAAAGTATCCACTCCAAAGGCTATAATAAGAGGGCGAATCCTACCATTAAGGCCTTTTCTTGAAACCTGTTCACTTTCTTGGACTCATCCGGAATCAAGTAAGGAGCAAAGCGAGAGATCTCAACAAACTTAGCAGCATACTCCTCCACTGTCATAGCCCCCTGAACCAAATCAGAAAATTCTCTTGCTTTACAGTCCCTCACTACATCGGGGAAGTATGTCCCATTAAAAACTTCCTTAAACTTATCCCAAGTAATGGGAGTGTCACTTCCCAACTCCATCCTCAACAATTGCTCAGTGCTTGACCACCATCTTTTAGCAGAACATTGAAGAGCAAAAGTGGTATACATCACCTTCTGAGCATCAGTTCATTCAAGGGCTCTCGGTAATTTTTCTATCTTTAGCAACCAATTCTTTGCTACCACAAGATCAGGCTCCCTATCAAAAGTTGGAGGGTTTTGCTTATGGAAATCCCCAAAAGTGTAACCCTCCCTCCTACGTTCAACACCTTGGACTGCTCTAGCAATCCTAGCATAAATCCTGTCTGCCACTGCTACCTCATCAATCTCACCACCATCAGGAGTGACAGATCTCTCACGCTTTTGGCATTGCCTACGGCCATGCTCTGGAGTTGTAACCTCATCCACATGCCGTACTTTACGTGCTTTCTTTTTTAGGAGGCATAGTGTACCAAGGTACTTATACCTATACCCAAGAAACAAGCAAGTAAATCACAATGCAACATAGAAGGTTAGCATAGAAAAGATAGATAAGGAAAAATGAATAGCAGGTGCAAGCTGAAACAAAGGTACAAAATAAAGAATTCATCAAACCCCTAATGCTCTGACTTAGATCAAAATTAATTCCTATTTTCAAAGTCTACAGAATCATAACCTAAGCTCTGATACCATTCACGTCCTAAACCCCAAAGGGTCCAAAGCATGAGAAAGACATCTCAAAGTACCTATAGATTTTTTTTCCTTTTTGACCATCCAATCCACATAAATCATATCCAGTACCAACATCAAGAATTATCATAATAATTCCATTGAATATAATCTCAGAGTAAGTCAAAACTTTAAGCAATAATTACAAGGACCAATGGCTACAAAAGAATAAATGTCTGAATAAATAATTACATATCATCAGCTTGTCCCATCAGTGGGAAAAACGTCACAACTACTATAATATACAAAAGAATGAGTCAAACCTATTCTAAGATGTACAACATCTAAAATCTCCATTACAAAGTTCAGCCTCCATAAGTAGTTAGTCTAACTACTATTAGCCATCAAAAAGTTGTCTCAAAAGATCGTTATCTACTCTAAAAAGTTTATAAAATAATGAAATGAGATAGAACCCAGTAAGTAGCATATTTAATGGGGGTGGGGGAAATGCAAGTTTCATCTTCAATAATAATAATATGACAAAAATGATTTAATAATGAAATACAAAGTTTCTCAAAGTAAATACCTTGAAACTATATACTATAATCTGTGAGCATCACAATATAATTTCCAAAACCATAATATCTAACATAAGATAAATTATCACAAATATACCACACTACCATATAGACCGATCAAGGGATCCACCCATTCACAACTGACATGATATTGTCCTCTCTAGTATGCAGACTCTTGGCCCCACGGACAGCAACCTCACCCATAACCTTAAGGTTTTTCTCTCCCCCCATGGGCAGCAGAGAGAGCACGTCAAATAGGACCTCTCTTGCATGTGGTCTCTTGGCCCTATGGGCAGCAGCCTTATCCATATACAATTAAGGAAACTGTTCCCCCCATGGGTAGCAGGGAAGAATGCATCATCCAAAGTGAAAAGGCACTAACCTGTATTTGATTTCATTGTCACAAAGACTACGAAAACCAAATCGGGTGATCACCAGGAAATCACACATGGCATGGTGTTAAAACCATATAAAGCTCATAGGTTACATCTACTTTGAAACACATAATTTATGTCTAGGTAATTTCAGAAAAACCTTAAATAATCTAACTTCCACAAAGTTTGTAAGGTTTCAACTTCATTCTTGTCAAGAGATTTTACTATCAATTTTCCACATAACAAGACAAGATAAGCATCTTCAAATTTTATAATATACCATAAAATCTATGATTTCCTTATCAAAGATTAAATAAAAGATGCTCATTTTTTCATATCAACAATTCATGCATTTCCCCAAATATAATACTAGATATGATGCATTTTCATATATAATCATACATATATTAAGGTTATGACACAATAGTTTTAGGAAAATATAATTTCCATAGGTAGTTTCCAAAAGTGTGTCTAACCCAAAAACATCATTTATGCAACATGTTTATTTTTCAAAAATCTCATTAAAAAACTACTTACCTCGCAACCGCAAAAGCCTAATTCTCCGAGCTCCAAAGAGATTACAATATCAAGTAAACCTATCACAATGAGAATACAATTTGAAATATTATCTAGCTACAATTTAAGAATTTCCAAATGAGCAATTAATTAGGCAAGCCTAGTATTTAATCTCATCAAAAATAATATATCCCACTTCCAAAGTTTCTCAACAAATTGATTCACAAGGCATAAACTCCAATTTATAAAGTTGATCCCATTTAATATCATCTCCAACATTATGACTAGCTTCCATAAAATTTGCACTGCATCATTAAGAGACCCATGAAAGCAAAATCAAAATTTCCTCCAAGACAAGAAATTTTAGAACTTCAACTAATTCCAAATAAACCCAATGGCAATGGAAAAATTAGATTTACCAACCATCACATGATATAACTCAAAACCTCTAAATTTTCCACCATACATAGACCTTAGGTAGTCATCATTAGCACAAACCATTTACCCACTCATCAAATAATTCTACCAATACAAAACCCATACATACAAACATATAAAAATCACTTCTAATGCTTATAAATCACATGGGTATCATTATTAAAGCTTAGATAAAAATAACCTCAAGAAAAAGTGTAAAACCCACAGAAAAGATTAGAAATTTTTACCTCAAAAAAAGGATGTGAAGGTGCTTATGGGTTCTCAACAATTTTCCGATGATCTTGCCAGAAAAATGATGGTAGAGATGTTGATTTGAGTGGGTATTATGGGAGAGAATGAGGGAGTATGAGAGAAATGTTCGTGTTGTGTTGAGAGAAAATGAAAAAAGAAAGAAAAGAAATGAAGTGAGCCGGCCAAAGAGGAGATAAGAGGAGTGAAATGAGTGGTGGGGAAGGGGGTTAGGTGGGGTAGTTGGGAGGCATGTGAGAACTGAAAAATCTGCACCCCCCCCCCTGCTTTTTTTTTTGGGTCTGACTGGGACATTACACATGATGTGTGTTAGGTATTAGGGTTAGACATACTTACCTGTTTATTTGCACTGCCATATGTTTTTGGCTTATTAATCAAATTTGGATTTTTTTTTTTTTCAAATTATGTCTTGGCGGCCGAGATCTAGTAAGGATTGTGGGAAGGCTCCCATCATTGTTCCATCCTAAGCGGACTTATCCAACAGTGATGATGACACTGTTTTGGCTAAAGAGCAAGTTGCATGGACCTTTCAGAGGTGCTTTGATCAAGGAGGTGATGACCCACGCCCCCTGGGGGTATACATATAGCATATCGCACTAGGAGTCGATGTTCAACAGAGACTACTAGTGCCTCATCTCAGTCTTGTACTAGTTTAAGAGGAGGTTATTCACAGTTCCCCTGGGCCGAGGAGGGAGGAGGCCTAAGGGGCAACAAGCTTAGAGACGAGCTCATGTTTGATGTGGATACTGACTTGGAGGCTGATAATACAGCTGGGCTAGGCCTAACGCTCCTAAGTGCAGGAGTTGTAGACCGAGGTTCCCACCTTGTTAGGCCGGATCAGAGGCCTATACTAGAGAGACTAATGACAGCATTGAGGACACCCATCTACAACATGATTTGAAGAGGCATCCTTCTGCTCAGGCATGGAAGGGTCAGGTACGCTTTTCCTTTCCCTTTCGTTTGTTGGTTTAGTGTATATATATATATTATGTGTGTTGACCGAAAGCCCTTCTTTAATTTTGAGCACAGGGCACTGATAGGGTTCACGGCCGAGGGGCATTGTTTTCGTTTTCCCTTCACTTATTTCATGCCTCTACTGATGCGCGCTATCGCACCTTCCTGATGGAGTAGGGACTCGAGGCCTTTCTTCACATTCCGCCTTGTTCCATGAGGCATGGGTTTCTTGAGGCTTTGGTGCAATGGTTTCATGTTGAGACGGGCACTTTTTACTTGAGCTGCGGGGAGTATGCAATCCTTCCCTTTGATTGGAGCCATCTTGGATCATAGATTTGGAGGGGAGCCAGTTTTGACTGAATTTGTGAGCTTCACAATGGTGAGCAAGCTTTTTGGAATTCCTTACCCTATTACCAGGATGATTAGAGGGTACTTCGAGCTTACTAATGAGCCCTAGATTCATATGCGGTGGCTGGAGGAGAACATTCCTTGGATGGCAGAGGTGGACGACGTCACTCTTAAGCGATTCTTCTTCTACTTCATTAGTAGTTGCCTATTGGGCAATAACCAGTCAGTGCTGACTTGTAAGTTGTCGGCAGACATGAAAGTGGTGTCCGTCATAGAGGCCTATGATTGGGGGTCCTTTTCCTATAAATTTTTCATTGCCTATTTGAGGCAGATGTCATGCCAGGGCTTCAGGAGCCTTGAAGGTTGTTGGCGCATTCTAACTTGGTGGTGTGGACACAATGGAGAGTTACCACCTAGTTTTTGCAATGGTTTAGGAACCATATATATAACGTCCTCTCGAGAAAGGACCATTTTGATCTTACTACCAGAGATATGTGTTCGAAATTAAGATACGGTCTTGGGAAAGTGTTAGGTACCCAAAACGCCCAATCCTAAGGTTGGCTTCATCTCATTATGTCTTATGTATTAACCTTATTAAAGTCACACTCAATATTGTTATTCTAACTCTCAAACACACACTAGCATTCATCTAACAATCAACATGGCATGCATCAAACATCTCTAATCATTCATCTATCATGCTTGTTGTCACATCACAAACCCTAGCATACATCTAATCATGCGTATCAAGTCAACATAGCATTTATCTAGCATGACATCTCCTAACATTCATCTAGCATACATGTCAAACCAATCTAGCATTCATCTAGCATGGTATAACATAAACCTTAGCATGTTGCTATCATTATGTCATCATATTATATCCAAGGTAGAGGCATGTGAACATCAAATTAAGGCAGGAATAAGGCAAACAAATCATGTTATCACCCAAAGCATTAAGGATGCAATCATATCATCAAACCTAAGCAAGATTATATCACAAATAAATGCATGTATGTTGTAAATGCATGACTTACCTTACTTATCTTGCAGCAACTCAGCACCTATGACATTCATGCATGAATATTTGAATGCGTGTTCATGGCATTAAAACAAAGACAATATGAGATAAACCCTAATTCTAACATGTGAAAAGCGAACAATGAACTTATAGTTTATTTTTTGTTATTTTGTCAACACTATGGACAAATTTATAATAAGAAAATTACGTAGACTGCAAGATTCATCTCCTACTCAAAATTCACCTTCTTCTTGACGTCCCTAGAAAAAAAACCATGAAGCCTCAACTGTACAACACCCCCACATAATTTCCTGGTTAAACCAACACAATGTTAAAAAATTTCTTAAATCATGTATGTGAAAATAACCATCGCCCATCAGTTTTTGCAATCAACGTCAGCCAAGACCTAGTTTTTTTAGTTACACTTCACCGAACCTCCTCCAAAAATTTTCACCCGTGGCGTTGGATACTTCCAATTTAGTTATATTGCAGAAGTATTTCTAGTATTAGTCGTTTTTTTGTTCGGGCATGTATGTTAAGTTCTTTCCTACAAGCATGTAACTTTTCAATCAAAGGCCTTATTTACACACACAAAAAAGAAAAGAAAAGAAACGTCTCTTCTTTTAGGTGTGAATAAAACAAGAATCATGCCTTTGACAATAAATTAAAAAAAGAAAAAGAAAAAGGAAAGAATAGAATATATTGTATCGCCCATGCAAGATTAGATCATCTACACGTCAAGGAATATTGGTTGAAGACACAAGGAAGCCCGAAAACCTTAGAAAACCAAAAAAAGAATGATTCTCTTTCAATATGAAAAAAGAAACATCTTAGGTCGTCAAATGAATATAAATCTAAACAGCATTGCAGGGATTCCTTCATTCAATCAAGTAGTTCTTAATACATATATCCCTCCAAAACCAAAGTGAAAAGAGCAGAAGCCTTCAATGGAAACTAAAAATGGTGCTCATGTTAAGCGCGTATATGAGGATTTTGAACCCTACTGCAAATGGCATGTAGGCGAGGAACGTAACATTCTTGAAGTCCATCTACAGGGTAAAGTATATCATTCCCTTTTAACTGGTCCTCGTTTGTGTGTTTGCTTGGAGTCTGTTTGAGAGAGAGAGAGACCGATTCTTCAATATATTTACAAAAACAGTTTATTTGCTAACGTAAAACAGCTGTTAGAATTTATATTCAGTATCGTCTAAGATTTTTATATTCAGTCATAAATTCAACATATAGAAAAGTTCAAATTAATTCGAATTTAACCTTTTAAATTACAGAAAATAAGTATATTAATCAAATGAGTAGATTTGTATTCTTATTGTTATGCATACATGGTAATTGGTAACAAGCCAAAGTTTAAGGGGACTAGTATTGCATTTTTCGGGTACATTTGGTAAGGGAGACATGAGGGAGGAGAGTAGATGAGGAGGAAGTTGGAATTAATATGTTAGTTTTGGTACATTCCCATCACTCTTTTTTTCTCACATGATCCTCCAATTTCACCTAAAATCGAGAGAGCCTATTTCAAGTTAAATTTTTTTAATATTTCATTTTTTGATAGCGTATAAAATATCATATCATTTAAATATTAAATGATTCTACACTAAATACATCTTTAGATTTATAATATTTAATCTAACCAATGAAATGGTTCAATTTCAAATGGAAAGAATCTTAATACATATTTCATCTTGCTCTCTATCACGATCACTTTTTATTTGCTTCCCTGGCTTTGCCTCTAACTACTTACGTTAATCTAGGGGTGATAACCTATGAAAGCTTTATTAGTAGCAAAATTTAAACTTCAAATAAGTTTTACCCAAAAAATTGTGATACTATTTGGGATCCAAGCTTATAAATTCAAAGAAGATGTATCATGTACATAAACAGGTTAAGGTTGTCTATACAGAATCACCTTATGTTCCTTCATTACTCTCAATTAATGTTCAAATGGGTACACTTTTGAAATCAATTTCTTATTTAATGGTTCTGAGCAAAGGACCGTATTGTGTTATTCTCCTCGGTCATGGAGATGAGTACAATCCAATATAGACCCACATGAGAAGATGAGTAAGTCCCATAACTTTTTTGGCTTAAGCTTTGTCAAAAGTACATTTTTTAAAAGCAGTTATTTTCGAAACTCAAGCCAGATGACCAACTCCAATTATTGAAAGAAATTACCTAGATATAATCCTAATTTAGTAAGAACCAAATTTTTTTTGTTGAATAAGAACCAAAAATTACCTAGATTTCTAGTTATATATTTAAGAAAAGATGCTTTAAATTTGTTTCATGATTGATGTCCTTTTGTGCTTAAATTTATTGAACATTAATCAATGGTGATATATGATTTAAATTTAGATGAATTAATACATCAATGATTGATTCTTAATTACAAAAAATGGAATAATTGTCCCGGGTCACATATAACTAAAATTTAGTTAACTTGAATGGTAGGATAACTAATCCAAAAAGAAAAGGTTTTACTTTTAGCTTTTATAAAATTTAGCTGCCTTGAAATCAAATTGACTCTACCACACCGGTGGTATATAGTGATTAATTTTTCTCTTCTTACAAGTGCAGATTTCCAAAAGGAGCAACTAAAGGCTCAATTAAGTAACAACATGGTCCTAAGAATCTTTGGAGAACGTCCTTTGGATGAAACTAGATGGAGCCGCTTCCAAAAAGAAATCAAAGTAGCAAAGGATTGTATTACAAGTGATATTCACGCAAAGTTCGGTAACGGCGTTCTTACTGTAACAATGCCTAAGAAGGTTCCTTCTGTTGCCCAACAAGAACAGCAGCTTTCACAAGCTAAAGAATCTCAAGAGATTGGAAAGCCAAAAACAGAAATCAAAGAAAAAGAAAATAAAGTGGCTGAAAAACCTACAGTATACGAAAGGGAAGGCAATGGGCTCAAGGCTCCAGAAAATGCTTCATTGGATGGAACCAGCAATAAATTTATATCAATTTCAAAGCTAAAACTGGGGAACAACATGGCCGTGAAAATCTTGGCGGTTGCTGTGGTGGTGGCTGTTGTAGCTTATGTAACTTACAAGCCTTCTCAGGTTGACAACTAAATCTTGTTGTATACTTTCACCTTGTATAAAATAAACCCAGCTTTTTCTTAATTCCTTATTAATTTCAAATTGTAAATGTTGGTGCAAAATGGAGTTTTTAACTTGAAGGAGAATAACTTCATCTACGTTATTCTATGTTTTTCCCCTCCTGGTAGACAAAGGAAAATGGTTGGGTTGCATGTCAAATAGGCTGGGTTAAAAAATGGGTTATTTTAAACGGGTCAGGCCAATTAGGTTGAAGGTGGGTTCGGGCCAACACGCATTTTCACATGACAAAAAAAAAAAGAAAAAAATAAATGCCAAATTTTTAGATAAAATGAATCAAATTAATCAAGGAAACGAATTGCACATAATACCTAGGGGTGGCAAAATCAACATAAACGTATTTGCCCAGCCAAACATACCCATTTAAATATGACCCATACCCACCAAATTATTAATTGGGTTAAATGGGTTTTTTTATTTTTATTTTAATTTTATTTTATAATACAAGATAAAAATTCTACTAAAACTTAATTTAAATGTATATGTGTGTAAAACTCCCATCTACGGGTGGTTTTGAGCCAACCTGTATTTTCATATGACGAATAAAAAAACAAATAAATGTCAAATTTTTAGAAAGAACGAATCAAATCAATCAAGGAAACAAATTGTACATAATACCTAGAGGTGGCAAAATTAACCTAATCCCATTTGCCCACTCAAACACACTCACTTAAATAAGACCCAAACCCACCCAATTATAAATTGGGTTAAATGTTTTTTTTTTTAAATTTTTTTTATACAAGATAAAAATTCTACTCAAGCCTAATATACTCTCTTGGAGATTTGAACCCCAACCGTTTCTCCCCACATCCTACAAGTATTTATACATATGGAGTAACTACCATAGTAAGGGTGTGCGGTGGTAAATGGATATTAATCCAATTAACATTAATGTTTATTGAATTTTAACTAGATACCTAACTTTAAAATACCCCAAAACCACTAAAAAAACTAAAATGCCCATTAAACCTAGAAAATTACCGAAATACCCTTAAAATTGAAAATGACATAAATACCCCCAAAACCTAAAATTTACCAAAATACCCTCCCAAGCCAATAAAATGACCAAAATACCTCCAAAACCTAAAAAAAAATGACCGAAATACCCCTTAAAACCTAGATAAAGGACTGAAATACCCCTTAGAATTATAAAATGACCGAAATACCCCGAAAACCTAAAAAAATAACCGAAATACCCCCCTTAAACCTAAAAATTGACCGAAATACCCCCTAAACCTAAAAAAATAACCTAAATACCCTCGAAACTTAAAAAATGACCAAAATATTCTTGAAACCTAAATATGACTGAAATACCCATGAAACCTAGTAAATGACCAAATTACTCCCCAACCTAAAAAAGGACCAAAATACCTCTGAAACCTTAGAATGACCAAAATACCCCCCTAAAACTAAAAAATGACCAAATACCCCCGAAACCTAAAAGATGGCCAAAATACCCCCGAAACCTTTATAATGACTGAAATACCCCCTAAAACTAAAAAATGACCAAAATACCTCTAAAACCTAAAAAATAACCAAAATATCCCCTAAACATTAAAAAAATAATCATGAAATACTCCCGAAACCTATAAAATGACCGAAATACCCCTGAAACCATAAAATGACCAAAATAACCCCTAAACCTATTTAATGACCAAAATACCCTCCAAACCTATAAAATGATCAAAATACTCCTTGAAACCTAAAAAATGACTAAAATACCTTGAAACCTATGAAATAATGAAAATACCCCTAAACCTTTAAAATGACCAAAATATACCCAAAACTTCTAAAATGACCACAAATAACCCAAAACCTCTAAAATTACCAAAAATACTCTAAAAATTCTAAAATGACCAAAATTGCTTTAAACCTCTAAAATGATTAGAATACCCCACAAACATCATGAACACAACAAGAATGACTACTATCCTAAGCCAACAAAACACATCAACACATCATAGACACAACAAGAGTGGCTACTATCCTAAGCCAACAGAAACACATAAACACATCATGTTATCATCATTCAAGACACACATCATTTATCTCCAGAAAAATTCATAAACTCACACATCACACATCATGTTATCATCATTCAAGACACATCATTTATCTCCAGAAAAATTCATTATTTAAGGAAATCAAAAGCATTTAAGAAATTCATCATTCAAATCCATCCATATTTGAAAACTTCCTTCCATTTTTGAAATCTCTCTTGGATTTTTGAAACTTGAAATCTTTCTTTTGAAATTCTCCTTAAACTTTTGAAATTCATAACTTTTTTTTTTTTTTGATAATAATTCATAACTTCTTCTTAAATGTCAATCTCTCACTTGAATTTTTTTTTGAAAGTCTTTTTCGAACTATGAATTTTTTTTCTTAAGTGACATCCTTCTTGAAGTTTTGAACTCCTCTTTGGAACTTTGAGATTTTTTGAATCTTTTAAATTTTTCACAATGATTTGGTCATATCAACACAACGGATCATATCAGGTTTAGTCTAAACACATCAAGACAGAACCAAAGCACAATGGGTCACATTAGGTTTAATCCAAACACATTAGGACAAAACCAATCACAATACTTCACATCAGGTTTGATCCAAACACATCAGGATAGAACCAATCACAACGTTTTACATCAGGTTTGGTCCGAACACATTAGGACAGAACCAATCACAACAAGTCACATCATTCCTCTTAATCTTCTTTTCATTTTTTTTTAAATCTTTTTTTCCATCATTTTTTTTCTTTTCATCGTTTATTTTTCTCTTCTCATCTTTTCTTTTTCTTCCATCTTTTCTTTTATTCTCTCTCTTCTCATCTTCATCTCCATCCTTTCTTTTTCTTCTCTCATTTTCCAATTCCTCATTTTCTTTGTGAATTTTCATCTTTCATTTTTTTTTTCTTTTTTCTTCTTTATTTTCAACATCTCACATTTTTTTTTATATATATAAATTTTCTTTCCTATTTTTTTTGGACTTCTAAGAAAAGCATTTTCTCTTTAGAGTATTAGTAAAGAAGAGTTGATTAGACCAGGGGTTCATTGCATTCTTTTCTTTTTATGGGAGCACATATTTACTCAACACATCATTCATTCACTTCATTGTTATTATTATAAACCTTTTACCTTTGGATGATCATCAATTCCCTAGAATTTCTAACACCTCTAGATGAAGATCAAAGATAGTTGAAAGACTCTAGATCAATGAAGTTCTAAACACGACGCAAGTTTTGAGACCAATGAATATTTATGAACACAACAAGTTGGAAGAGACTCTAGGCCAAAGATGTTTCAAACACAACAAGAGTTTAGAGATGATAGAGCACAGCGTGATTTGAATACAAAGAGGACCTTGAAGAAAGTTTGAAGTTGAAGAAAGGAGGTAAAGAAATAAGGGATCATGGATCCAAATGATTTTGCATATCATTGCATATCCTCTTTAAACTAGTTTTTCATGAATTACCCACCATCTTCATTGATTAGTCCAAACATGAATTTAAAATTCGATCATCTCTAGTCAACTCGATCACTGTCCTTATTTGAACATGCATATCCCACTTCTCTCATATCTTTTTTCTTGCATTCTCTTAAATTAACTCATCTCTCATGTATGGTCACTTTTCCCTTCATCATGGTTGCTTTAGCTTGGAGCTAGTCTCATCTTCCCTTGTATGTTCATTCCTTGGTCATTCTCATTCATGATTTGCCCCCATCTTGGAGTAAGTTCACCATTTTCCTTGTTGCTCCTCTTCACTTCATTTTAAGGTGCCCTAACTTTTGCGTAGGCTATTCTTTCAGGTTTTCAACCTAGTGGGCCTTTCTTCTTTCTTTCTTTTTCTTTTTTCTTTTCATAACTAAGGCTAGACTTTCCAAATTTTGTAAGGCTAAATAGTCATAACTCACTCAATTTAAGTCCAAATTAGGTGAAATTTGTATTCAAATTAAAGTCCAAAATGTCTACTTTCCAATGAGATAAGCATTACTAAAAAATTCTTTGTGGATAAAAAGTTATGGCCAAAACATTGAGTAAATGTCATTTTTCAGTATCATTTTCAAAGCGATTTGATCACTTTTGAGTTGTGATTACTTCCAAACTATCAAAATAACTTCAATTATCTTTTGTAGATATGTCAAGCTCATCATTGGGATCGGAGACTAAAGTTTGTTAACCGAGTACAAAATGAGGTGTTTACACTCACTGACATGCTTGTCCTCCTAAATGCTTCCACTAGCCTTGTGATACTTGGGATTTGTAAGTTCTCCAAGTAAGGGTGGCACTCATATAGCGTGCTAGCAATACAAATATCCCCGAATCTTTCCTCCTCTATAGGGTCATAGCATATCAAGGAGAGGTCCCTGAACCTACGGATGTAGTCCAGTAACCTTTCAAATATCCTCTGCCTTTCTTGTAACAGATCTGATAAAGTAAGCTTTTCATCCAAAGTGAAGAACTTCTTTATGAACTGAGTAGCCATGTCATTCCAGTTCAAAACCGATCTTAGCAAAAGGCTAGAATACCAAGTGAAGGCTCAACCTTGCAGGGACTTGGAAAAGTCTCTGAGTCTCAGCTCATGGTCATGGGAGTGAGCTGTTAGAGCATCCACATATCTCTTGATATGCTCTTTAGCATTCCCAATCATACCATTATACTTAGGAAAGATAGGAGGTGTGTAGTTTGCAGGATAAGGTTTCCTGGCCATCTCCTCAAGATAAGAGGGCTTTGTGTTAATGTAAGCAGAAATCCTTTTCTTTAACTCACTTTTCTACACAAACTTTCTACTCTTTTTCTTGTTTTTCTCTAGGTTCTTGCCCTAATTGCTTAATAACATATTCCTTTTATAGTACAAGGAATGTTGTGAGGTACATCAAAACAGGTGTCAAACCCTTATTCACCCATTTCAAACCCTAATACAGCTATTGTGCTATACTAAGGCTAGAAGAGAGAGAAAGCATGCCAATGTTAGGGTAATGGAACAGAGGGTGGCTCTACTACTACGTGGGGAGCAAACCTTGGACAAGGAAAAGGATAAGCTCGGCCAATAAGGGGTGTTTTATAGCATTTGACCATAGGGGGTCGCTATCTTAGGGATGACAATAGGGTGGGGCGGGTCCGAAGGATGGGTTTTTTGCCCTCGCTCTGCATGGTTTTGTCTTACCCCATCCCTACCCTTTAAGGCCCCGCGAAACCCCATCTCACCCCGTAAAACTCTATTTCTTGTTAATTTGCCTACAATTATTACAATTGTTTTTAATAAAACCTATTTCATTAATAAAAATATACTTGAAATTAAAAATAAATTTATCCCATCAAATCAAACTAATTTTTAGCAAAAATTGAATAATATTATTAAAGTGTTTAACAAGACAATATTACAACAAAAACAAAAATCTCATAATACAAAATCAATGATTCAATAGTACATAAATTTGTTTATAATAAAGATAAAAGAAATTGTTAAAATTAGTACATTATTTCTAATCTCGCTAGAGGAAAAAAAAAAAAAAAGAGGCAAAAAGCCTTATTGGGTAGAATAAAATAAGCAGATAATATGTTCGTTTAAATTGTAGAATTTTAGGGTATGAAAAATTTACAATTTAATCATTATCAATGCGGGGCGGGGCAGATTGGGTTTAAAAAACTTAAACTCATCCCCACCTTGCCTTATGGTGCGGGGCTATAATCTCACTATATCCTTGCCCCACCACCTTTGTGGGGCGGGGAAAACCTGCGTGAGGTGAAGTCGGGAGGGGCGGGTTAAGTGGAGAGGGGCAAAATTGTCATCCCTATGCTATCTCTCTTTTGTGCAAGTGTTGGGTGTTCATGTCAGATGCAAATCTCAATATTCTCCAAGAGAGTTACCCCATTGGCACGGGCCAAAGATCCTTTCCTTTAGCCAACATTTCCTTTCCTTTGCTCACAGCTATTTCACGTGTAGGGTTCAGACCCAACCATGTCAGCATTCTCACATGCCTTGTAATGTACAAAAATTTAATTAGTTTTGGACTCTTCAATTTTTACACTTAATAATTCATTTACCAAAAAATTTAAAAATAAATGAGACACGTGGTGCAAGATTGAGATTTCAATTAAAATCTAATTGGATTTTTTTCAAGAAAAAAATGTATTAAATATGCTTAAAATATATTTAAATAGAGAGTGTGCTAATTTTTAGGAAAAAAGTTTTTTTAGTAGTTTTTTTTTTTTGAATTTTGTTGAATTACAACTTTAACCCTATTTTTTATTTTTTAAGAATAAAGATTATCTAATTAAATTAGAGGTATTTTTAATATTTTTTAAAATCATAATTAACTTTCTGAATTTTTTAATATGCAGAGATATATAGATATATAAATTAGAGGTAGGGTGAGTAGTATTATTATTATTATTATAAAAAATCAAAAGTAAAGAGAGATGAGCACAAATTTTCCCCATTTCTTATATAATAATAAATAAATAAATAACCAAAAGAATCGGCGGCTGGACACATTTGCTAAATCGGCGCGTGGTATCGCCAACAACTTCACGCCACAGGTGGTTGTAAATTTGCAATTGAATTGAACGCAAAATCAAAATTTGACTCACTTAAAAAGAAAAAGAAAAAGGTCCTCTCTCTCTCCCTCCGGTCTACGTCGTTTCGTTCTCCATCTCTCTTTTCGCTCTTTTGAGTTGGTTTGATAAGAATGTCTTCTTCCGGCTTAAGCGGAGAAGGAGGAGGAGGAGGAGGAGGAGGAGACACAGCAACGGCGGCTCAACCTCAACTGTTCTTCTGCCACGAATGCAACCATACGGTGACCTTAACCCCTTCACCTACCTCCGATCTCACCTGCCCTACTTGCCATGGTGGGTTTCTTGAAGAACTGGAAAACCCTAACCCTAATCCTCATCCTTTTTTCCAAAATCCCTTTCTTTATTCTTCTTCTTCTTCCGACCTTCCTGCACCAGGCGCGCTTCCCCTATTATTCTCCTCCTCCTCCTCCTCTTCTTCCGCCTCCCCAATCTTCAATGATCTCTCCGCCCTCTTCGGACCCCACCCTCACCCCCACGCCGGTTTGGCTCCCACTCGCTCATCTCCCTCTCCCTCTCCCTCTCCTTTCGACGACCCTGATGCTTTCAACCCCTTTGTTTTCCTTCAGAACTACCTCCAAAACCTAGGTGGCAACGTTGAGGTCGTCATTAATTCTGGAGGCGGTGACTCTCCCTTCCGTGCCGGTATGGGTATTGGCGGCTCCCCTAATGTCAATCTCGGCGACTATTTCTTCGGCCCGGGACTCGAGCAGTTGATCCAACAGCTGGCTGAGAACGACCCTAACCGATACGGTACACCCCCGGCATCCAAATCGGCTGTCCAGACATTGCCGGATATTAAGATTTCTCAGGATTTGTTGGCTTCGGATTCATCTCAGTGTGCCGTCTGCAAGGACTCCTTCGAGCTCCGCGAGGAGGCCAAGCAGATGCCATGTAAGCACATTTACCATGCTGACTGTATTCTGCCTTGGTTGGAATTGCATAATTCTTGTCCTGTGTGTCGGTATGAGTTGCCCACCGATGATCCTGATTACGAGCAGAGGAATCGTGGTGTTGCCACTGCCAGGCCGGTGTCTGCCGGTGCCGGCAATCAGGCTCAGACTCAGACTGGTTCAACTTGGGGTGCTGCAGCAGGTGGGAATATTGGTGGTTCTGCTTCTGCTGCCACTGGCATTGCTAGTGGAATTCAGAATCAGACTGGGAGCTCTGGAGAAAACCCACCAACCCCAAGGACTATGGAGAGGAGATTTAGGATCTCATTGCCCTTTCCATGGCCATTTGGTAGGACACCGGCGTCACCTGCAGAGACCAGCAATAGTGGGAGTGGCACTGGCAACAACAGTGGAAGCAATGATGGGGAAGGGAACTCGGGAAATAGAGGAAATAACAACTTCCAATCAGAGACCAGACAGGAAGATCTTGATTGAGGACCAATGCAAATGCTCTTGTCGTAAGCACGTAACTTTCCTCCTTTTTTTTCAATTCTTTTATTACTTTTATCTGATTGCTTATGTTCATAAGTATCAAATATCTCTAAATTGGATGGTTTATACTTTGCTTTGATTGTCATTTTATGTATGTCATATAATACTCTGCATTCTAGAGCTTTTGTGAATGGTGCTAGGCAAAGCTTGAGTTTTTTGACTTTGTTTGGTTTTGAAGTTTTTGTGCTTTGTATAAATGCTCCTCTTATGGAATTAAGTGTTTATAAGTCCCTTTCGATGTGATGTGTTTGTGTTTTCAAGAGGTTCAGTATTTTGGTAGCCTTTGTTACTTATCCCCCAAAAAAAATAAATATGCTTTGATAGCCTTTGTCATGCATGGAAAAATTTCTTGTGGTTGGGAGCTTGACTAACTTCTTAGACGTATGAGTTTTTTGATCTATAGGGGCTCTAGGAAATTGATTGTTGTGTTAGACTTTGTGATGTGTGTGGACATTGTGCATTCCTTTAATTAAATTGATTATAACCTTTCAAAAGTAGAAAATAGGTTGGTCAGGATTAAGGCAACATGCCATTTTGTCTTCATGTGGTACTCTCCCATTCTACTAGGCACATCCAAAGCAATCAATATTTACTTTAGAAACTTTTAGAACATAGCTTTCAGTTGCTACTCTATTTTGAGAGAAGGGAGAGGTTGTCACTTTTTCTACATTGTAGAGATGGTTTACTTGAATGTAGTGTTGGTTAAAGCACCAGGCACTCTTAAGCACGAAGGTCTCCTAAAGCCTAGGCACAAAGTGCAAGCGTGCGCCTGATTGAAGTGAAGTGCACATTTAAAAAAAAAATTGATTTGATAAATTTGAAAATAATTATTAATGGGTAGTACAACAACAAGTGATAAAAAAAAATCATATAAATTGAAATAAAATATTTTATATAATTCATATAATATTTATATAATCCTTTCGCAATTACACCACAAAAATTGCAAGTCAAGTCATTTTATTTTTTTGGATCAGCTAGATACGAGTACTTTCATTAATATCCTTTCTTGAATCCCTGGTAGTCAGAATGCACTATGACTACTTACTAAGTTAGTAATTTAATCACTTAATATATATAAGTCTATTAGAATTAGTCAATATTAGATCAATGGTGGACTGTGGAGTGATTGCAGTCCCAAATGGGTCTTATTGAAGTATATAGGAGCAGTGCAGCACACCATAACATTAAATTTTATATATCAATTAGTTGGTTTATATCAATAGTGTTAAGATCCTATGGCTACAATTCGGTTTGGTTTATTTTCTTGAAAATATAAAAAAGCACACTTCAAGCTTTTTGAAAAAGCACAAAAAAGCATGCCTCTTTGAATGTGCCTCGCTTTAAAGGTGAAAAGCATTGGAGCTTTGGCGCTTCACACTTTGCACTTAAGCGCGCTTTTACCAACATTGCTTGAATATTATAGATTGCTGCGTTTTTTAATCATTCAATGCATATGAGATTTTTTTTTTTTTTGGGAAAAGTAATAAAATTTTGGGGAAATTACAGTAAACCCATCTGTGGTTTGGCCCGTTTGCACTTTGCTTACCTGTGGTTTAAAACTTAACACTTTGGCCACCTATGTTTAACTCCATCTAGTCTCCATTACCCACCTCTGTTAAAAACATGGATAAATAGGTCTTTTTGTTCCCATTTTATGTTTCTCTCCTCCCAAAACAAGGAAAAAAAAGAAAGAAAGATAAGATCAAAACGTGCTATTTCAAACCTAGGAATATGCATCTCTTAGAACATGGCTCAAATCAAATTTTTTTTCAAACCTAGAACGCAAGAACACTACATTTGTGGGGATATTTGCAACATAGCATGATTTGAGGAAACTACTTCGTTAGTAAGCATCTCTCTAAAACTAGTTAGGAATATAGCATCTTGAGCCTATGAGGCTCAAATTCAGTGAGGTTGACATGGACAATTAATCCACGTGGAACTTGAGACTCTAAGACTTGAGTTCCATAAAGCGTTGGAGAAGAAGAAGAGCCAGAAACAAAAGAAGGAAAAGAAGAACAACCAGAAATGGAAGAAGGGAAAACTCACAAGAAGAAGAATCATCCACCAAACCCACCGATGATTACACACAAAACCCCAAAATCATAACCGACCCACCAAGTTTTTCACAGTGAAATCCACAATTTCACTTTCTGCAAAGACCAAATTCGTTCCCCCCTCCAACAATGACCACCACACGAAAACCTTTTGCAGGAAGAAGATCTGAAGAAGAACCCACATAAAGAAGAAGAAGAAAGAACCCAAATCCGTAGAAGATCTGAAGAGGGACCCACATGAAGATGAAGAAAGAACCCAAACCTAGTAAAAACCTAGATTTTCTTTATAAAACTTGAGCCTAAAAGGCTTGAGTTCCACGTGGAACATTTTCCATGCTAGCTGTGTGCCAGCACACTAAAACTCGAGTGTTAAATGCTCGATTTTTCACCAAACTTGAGTCTTAAAAACTAGAGATGCTATTTTCCCAAATCGTTTTTTAAACATGACCGCTAATGAAATTGTTATAAAATTAATGCTAAATGCAAAAAAAATTCTTACATTTGTAAATATAGTTCAAAATTTTCAGTTACACATGTCCAAAACCCTTTTAAAAACTAACCCAAATCCCTGGACTCCATTCTGAAAACCCTCTCATTTTTCAAACCCAAAAAACCAAACTCAACACAAACCCCAACCTCCTTCTCGGATTGAAGTTAGCAGCAGAAAATCAAAGCAGCCATGGGGTTCCAGCAAACACCAAAGAGAACCATCATCATCAATGGTGGCAGTGAATGGAGTAGCAACTCCCACTAGCAAAAACAAAAAGAAACCCACAAACAAACACAAACACAACAACCAACAAACAAAGAAACCCTCTGTACTCACCGTTTGAAATCAAAACTCACCATATCCACCTTCATTGTGAAAGCTCACCCCCACCAAGTCCACCCACAGCCACCACAACCATTATCAGAACCCACATCCCAGCACCACCATGGCCACAATCCACAAAAAACCGCAAGCCACAGCGGAGAGAGAAGGGATGAGTGGCTTCTGGGTCTTGGGTTTTGCTCTTGGGTTCCAACTCTTGGGTTTTGCTCTTGGTTTTTCGATCTGGGTAGCTAATTAGGTTTTCGATAAGGGTTTTCACTGTGGTGGCTAATCGGCCTCCTCAACCTCCTCAACACCATCATCGGAGAGAGAAGGGATGAGTGAGACAAAGACCACCAGAAGAGGGTGAGATAGAGAGAGAAATCTGAGTTTGAGAGAGAGAGATGATTGGAGTGAGACAAAGAAATGATGAACCAAATGTGTTGGCCTGTCCATTTGATGTTGTTTTGATACGCATCTTGTTTCTCTACAAAATCCCCTCTTTGATCTTGTTCCTTTGAGTTTTTCTGTTATTTTTTGTTTTTGGAGGAGAGAGACATAAAAGGGAAGGTAAAATACATTTTTACCCCTGATTTTAACAGAGGTGGGTAACGGGGAGCAAACGGATTGAAGCACAAGTGGACAAAGTTTTAAATCACGGGTAGGCAAAGTGCAAATGGGTCAAACCACAGGTAGGTTTGCTGTAATTTCCCCTAAAATTTTTATTGAGGATGAAAATACTATATGTTCACGATGATGAAAGCAAAAAATTTCTTTAAAAATTACAATAAAATCAAATAGAAGATCTAAAAGAGTGATGGAACTCAAAACTGGAAGTACAATATGTAAAATCCCATGCCTGAGACCAATCAAAGTACGAATCAGCAAGGATTTCGATTGATCAAGAGATCTCTCCATGTCCTTCAAATGTGCAACTATTCCGCTTCTTTAACACTAACCACATCAAGCAAGATAACACCAAATTCGATACATCTTACAAATGTTTTCCAAACCAATTTCGCCAACCAAATAAAAGAGATTCTACAATCCCTAGAATCACCCATTAAGTCCCAAACATCATAAACACTTAGCTCCACAAAGCATACACCACCTCACAATAGAGCAAAAGATGGTCCACCATTTCCACACTACACTTACACATACCACACCAATTCACTAGGGGTAAACCTCTCTTGATTAGGTATAAACTGTAAGAATCTTACCCCATGCTGCCACAAAAAGAATGACACCCTCTTTGGGGCCTTAACACTCCAAATACTCTTCCAGGGGAAAGAATGAACATTGATGCAATGGATAGCCTTATGGTAAGATCGAACATCAAAAGTGCAACTCCTATTCAATTTCCATTGACATCCTATCACCCCCAAGACATATGAGAGATTTAAGGTACATAAAAGCCGCAATATACATTACTATGTACCTACCATGAAGATGGATTCAACTAGTGGCCAATGAACTTTGGTTCAAATTGCACTTGGGGAGAATGTGTAACTTGCCATTAAAAAAAGGTGTTTCATTTAGCTTGGTCAGGATTAAGGCAACATGCCATTTTGTCTTCTTGTGGTACTCTCCCATTCTACTAGGCACATCCAAAGCAATCAATATTTACTTTAGAAACTTTTAGAACATAGTTTTCAGTTGCTACTCTATTTTGAGAGAAGGGAGAGGTTGTCACTTTTTCTACATCGTAGAGATGGTTTACTTGAATGTAGTGTTGGTTAAAGCACCAGGCACTCTTAAGCACGAAGGTCTCTTGAAGCATAGGCACAGAGTGCAAGCGTGCGCCTGATTGAAGTGAAGTGCACATTTAAAAAAAAAAATTTGATTTGATAAATTTGAAAATAATTATTAATGGGTAGTACAACAACAAGTGATAAAAAAAAAATCATATAAATTGAAATAAAATATTTTATATAATTCATATAATATTTATATAAGCCCCTCCTTTCGCAATTTCACCACAAAAATTGCAAGTCAAGTCATTTTATTTTTTTGGATCAGCTAGATACGAGTACTTTCATCAATATCCTTTCTTGAATCCCTGGTAGTCAGAATGCACTATGACTACTTACTAAGTTAGTAATTTAATCACTTAATATATATATATAAGTCTATTAGAATTAGTCAATATTAGATCAATGGTGGACTGTGGAGTGATTGCAGTCCCAAATGGGTCTTATTGAAGTATATAGGAGCAGTGCAGCACATCATAACATTAAATTTTATATACCAATTAGTTGGTTTATATCAATAGTGTTAAGATCCTATGGCTACAATTCGGTTTGGTTTATTTTCTTGAAAATATAAAAAAGCACACTTCAAGCTTTTTGAAAAAGCACAAAAAAGCGTGCCTCTTTGAATGTGCCTCGCTTTAAAGGTGAAAAGCATTGGAGCTTTGGCGCTTCACACTTTGCACTTAAGTGCGCTTTTACCAACATTGCTTGAATATTATAGATTGCTGCGTTCTTAATCATTCAATGCTTATGAGATTTTTTTTTTTGGGGAAAAGTAATAAAATTTTGGGGAAATTACAGTAAACCCATCTATGGTTTGGCCCGTTTGCACTTTGTCTATCTGTGGTTTAAAACTTAACACTTTGGCCACCTATGTTTAACTCCATCTAGTCTCCATTACCCACCTCTATTAAAAGCATGGGTAAATAGGTCTTTTTGTTCCCATTTTATGTCTCTCTCCTCCCAAAACAAGGAAAAAAAAAAAAAAAAAGATAAGATCAAAACGCGCTATTTCAAACCTAGGAATATGCATCTCTTAGAACATGGCTCAAATCAAGTTTTTTTTCAAACCCAGAACGCAAGAACACTACATTTGTGGGGATATTTGCAACATAGCATGATTTGAGGAAACTACTTCATTAGTAAGCATCTCTCTAAAACTGGTTAGGAATATAGCATCTTGAGCCTATAAGGATCAAGTTCAGTGAAGCTGACATGGACAATTAATCCACGTGGAACTTGAGTCTCTAAGACTTGAGTTCCATAAAGCGTTGGAGAAGAAGAAGAACTAGAAACAAAAGAAGGAAAAGAAGAACAACCAGAAACGGAAGAAGGAAAAACTCATAGGAAGAAGAAGAATCATCCACCAAACCCACCAATGATTACACACAAAACCCCAAAATCATAACCGACCCACCATTCAATTCCACAAAATTAACCCAAATCAAACCAGACCCACCAAGTTTTTCATCATGAAATCCACAATTTCACTTTCTGCAAAGACCAAATTCGTTCCCCCCCCAACAATGACCACCACTCGAAAATCTTTTGCAGGAAGAAGATCTAAAGAAGAACCCACATGAAGAAGAAGAAGAAAGAACCCAAACTCGTAGAAGATCTGAAGAGGAACCCACATGAAGATGAAGAAAGAACCCAAACCTAGTAAAAACCTAGATTTTCTTTATAAAACTCGAGCCTAAAAGGCTTGAGTTCCACGTGGAACATTTTCCACGCTAGCTGTGTGCCAGCACACTAAAACTTGAGTGTTAAATGCCCGATTTTTCACCAAACTTGAGTCTTAAAAAGCCGAAATGCTATTTTCCCAAATTGTTTTTTTAAACATGACTGCTAATGAAATTGTTATAAAATTAATGCTAAATGCAAAAAAAATTCTTACATTTTGTAAATATAGTTCAAAATTTTCAGTTACACATGTCCAAAACCCTTTTAAAAACTAACCCAAATCCCTGGACTCCATTCTGAAAACCCTCTCATTTTTCAAACCCAAAAAACCAAACTCAACACAAACCCCAACCTCCTTCTCGGATTGAAGGTAGCAGCAGAAAATCAAAGCAGCCATGGGGTTCCAGCAAACACCAAAGAGAACCATCATCATCAATGGTGGCAGTGAATGGAGTAGCAACACCCACTAGCAAAAACAAAAAGAAACCCACAAACAAACACAAACACAACAACCAACAAACAAAGAAACCCTCTGTACTCACCGTTTGAAATCAAAATTCACCATACCCACCTTCATCGTGAAAGCTCACCCCCACCAAGTCCACCCACAGCCACCACAACCATTATCATAACCCACATCCCAGCACCACCATGGCCACAATCCACAAAAAACCGCAAGCCACATCGGAGAGAGAAGGGATGAGTGGCTTCTGGGTCTTGGGTTTTGCTCCTGGGTTCTAGCTCTTGGGTTTTGCTCTTGGTTTTTCGATCTTGGTGGCTAATTAGGTTTTTGATAAGGGTTTTCATTGTGGTGGCTAATCGGCCTCCTTAACCTCCTCAACGCCATCATCGGAGAGAGAAGGGATGAGTGAGATAAAGACCACTGGAAGAGGGTGAGATAGAGAGAGAAATATGAGTTTGAGAGAGAGAGACGATCGGAGTGAGACAAAGAAATGATGAACCAAATGTGTTGGCCTGTCCATTTGATGTTGTTTTGATACGCATCTTGTTTCTCTACAAAATCCCCTCTTTGATCTTGTTCCTTTGAGTTTTTCTATTATTTTTTGTTTTTGGAGGAGAGAGACATAAAAGGGAAGGTAAAATACATTTTTACCCTTGATTTTAACAGAGGTGGGTAATGGGGAGCTAACGGATTGAAGCACAGGTGGACAAAGTTTTAAACCACGGGTAGGTAAAGTGCAAATGGGTCAAACCACAGGTAGGTTTGCTGTAATTTCTCCTAAAATTTTTATTGAGGATGAAAATACTATATGTTCACGATGATGAAAGCAAAAAATTTCTTTAAAAATTACAATAAAATCAAATAGAAGATCTAAAAGAGTGATGGAACTCAAAACTGGAAGTACAATATGTAAAATCCCATGCCTGAGACCAATCAAAGTATGAATCAGCAAGGATTTCAATTGATCAAGAGATCTCTCCATGTCCTTAAAATGTGCAACTATTCCGCTTCTTTAACACTAACCACATCAAGCAAGATAACACCAAATTCGATACATCTTACAAATGTTTTCCAAACCAATTTCGCCAACCAAATAAAAGAGATTCTACAATCCCTAGAATCACCCATTAAGTCCCAAACATCATAAACACTTAGCTCCACAAAGCATACACCACCTCACAATAGAGCAAAAGATGGTCCACCATTTCCACACTACACTTACACATACCACACCAATTCACTAGGGGTAAACCTCTCTTGATTAGGTATAAACTGTAAGAATCTTACCCCATGCTGCCACAAAAAGAATGACACCCTCTTTGGGGCCTTAACACTCCAAATACTCTTCCAGGGGAAAGAATGAACATTGATGCAATGGATAGCCTTATGGTAAGATCGAACATCAAAAGTGCAACTCCTATTCAATTTCCATTGACATCCTATCACCCCCAAGACATATGAGAGATTTAAGTTACATAAAAGCCGCAATATACATTACTATGTAGCTACCACGAAGATGGATTCAACTAGAGGCCAATGAACTCTGGTTCAAATGGCACTTGGGGAGAATGTGTAACTTGCCATTAAAAAAAGGTGTTTCATTGTCTTTTGAAATGTTTGAAGAGTTTCTGGATATGCCAAGCAAATCTGACTGTGTGGGAAGCATGAGTTTGTCTAGGACATGATATGTGGACTCCTTTCTTGATTCGCAACTAGTTGAAGCATCCCTAGATAGGGATTTTCATGAAACCATTCTTGGATAGGGGATTTGATGAAATTGTCTACTGATTGATCTGCAAGTAGATAAATTTCATAATGAGGGTTTTATTGAAGTTGCTAATTGCTTTCCTCTCTAAAAATTTCTATGCTACTTTGCAACTTCTACTGCTGGATCATCAATATTTTTAAAAATAATAAAAAATAAATAATTAAATAAAAATATTAAATAAAATATACTATGATAAGAATTGATAAGTTGGAATGCTAATGCAGCACACAATAGGAAAATGGGCAATAAAAGAGGAACAAAAGTAACAACGGTATAAACCCTAGGCTTCACCACCTAGAACCTGCTGCAAACCCTAGGCATCACCACCTAGGGGCATTTGGCATCACCACCAAACAAAGGGAAACAAGGGAGGATACATTTTTCAACTCATAATAATATTATTCTTATTCAAATTCCATTCTTTTCACCATTACAGGAGTACAAGTTAAATAGGGTTTAGGAGATTTCACCAAATATGGAAAACATCTAATTTAAATCCCTAAAAACCCTCAACATTAATGACCAAATTCAAAAACGATATTAATTGCAAATTAATACATAAAATCTTGGGCCCCGCATCATACTCCTCTAGTTGGAGACAACTCTTCCTCGAGTTTTGAAGTGAAGTAGGATTAGAACTCCAATACTTAGTACTTGCTTCAATATATATATATTTTTTAATAGGTAATCAAAAAGTTAATATTAATGATAAAAAAATAAGAGAAAAGTATAAGATGTTCATGATGATGAACAAGAAGAAAAAAAAAAGAGCACACAGCACAACAAAAAGAGGGTAATCAGGAAACTAAGCTAAGGGAAGACATAAACTCAGAGAGAGAAGAACAATTAGTAAAACCCCAACAACTTGACCACTCCAAAAGATTGCGTTGGCTTAAAACCTTTAACTCATCCAACATCTTCTCTTTGTCCTCAAAAGATCGGCAATTTCGTTCCAACCACACAATCCATATTAAGCACCCTAGAATCAAATTCCAAATGTTCGAATTATACTTCCTAAGCCACTGATGCCAACAAGATAACAAACCTGCCACCAAACCTGGCATAACCCAATGAATACCAAAAGCCTGAAGTATAAAAGTCCATAGGGAATGAGTGACAGGACAATGAAGAAGGTGGTCTGCCGACTCCCCGTCACGACAACACATACAACACCAATTAGCCAAGGGGCGACCCTTAAGCATTATATTATCCAAAGTGAGGATCCGACCATGAGCAACTGTCCACAAAAAGACCGCCACGCGCTTAGGAATCTTTGGTTTCCAAATCCCCTTCCAAGGAAACTGAGAATTCGAAGCACCTTGAATCGCATGATAGTAAGACCGGGTGTCAAACTTACTATCACCTTTTAGCCGCCAGCAAAGAGTATCTCTCCTCTCACCCGAGGAATACGAGTTTGGATAAGTTGAAACAGAGAATAAGATGCAGCCAACTCCCAATCTTTAAAAGCTCTATAAAACCTTAAATTCCACACTTTAACAGTGTCCCCTTCTGGAACCCACAAAACCTCAGAGATGCAAGCATTCTTGACCGCTGAACACACATAGAGCTTAGGATAAAGATTTTTTAGAGTATTATCACCAATCCACCTATCATGTCAAAAACGGATACAAGTGCCTTCACCCACTACAAAAGACAGATGCTTAGAAAAGCTCTCCCACCCTTCATTAATGCTTCTCCATAGGCCACACCCATGAGTCCTCCTGCAGACTTTAGTACTCCACCCCCCTTGACCCTCATCATATATTGTGGAGATAACTCTCCGCTAGAGATGGGTAACTTCATGATCATATCTCCACAACCATTTTCCTAATAGAGCTTGATTAAATGACACCGCACTTCTTATCCTCAAACCACCCATCTCAACGGGTAAACACACATTTTCCCAAGCCACGAAAGGATAGTTGAAACTCCCCTCAAAAGACCCCCATAGAAAATTCCTCTGAATACTTTCCAATCTAATAGCCACAGCTTTAGGAATAGTAAAAAAAGATAAAAAGTACGTTGGGAGATTAGAGAGGGTACTCTTTATTAGCATGAGCCTACCACCCTTAGATAAATAGAGACGCTTCCACCCAGATAGTTTCTTCTCCATTTTCTCCAAAATAGGACTTCAAATCGAAGCTTTCTTAAAAGAAGTTCCCAACAGCATCCCCAAATATTTCATAGGCAAACTGCCCACTCTACATTGAAGAATATTAGCCAATGCATCTAGATTATTCACCTCCCCAACAGGGACAATCTCACTTTTCCTGACATTGACCTTCAAACCCGTAAAAGCTTGAAAACAAGACAACACCAACCTAATGGATAACAACTGTTCCTTAAAGGTATCACAAAATAAGATAGTGTCATCAGCAAATAACAGATGGGAGATACGCTCACCAACAGAGTTTACAGCTCCCACATGAAAACCCCAAATAAGATTACACTTCTCAGTCTTCTTCAAGAGTCTACTTAAAACCTCCATTATCAAGAGAAACAAAAGTGGGGATAGAGGATCCCCTTGTCTCAACCCACGAGAGCTTCCTAAAAAACCTTCAGAGGATCCATTAACCAGGACTGAAAAATGGACCGACGTAACACAAGGCTTAATCCACCCCCTCCATTTCAGCTCAAAACCCATCCGGCCCAACAAATAAAACAAGGCCTCCCAGTTCACATGGTCATAAGCTTTTTCAATATCAAGCTTGCAAACCACGCCTGGTATTCTGCTCTTCAACTTGCTATCCAGGCATTCATTTGCAATAAGCATTGAATCCAGAATTTGCCTTCCGCCAACAAACGAATTTTGAGACTCAGAGATGAGATTATCCAAAACCACCCTCAACCTATTAGCCAACACCTTGGACAGCAGCTTGTACACACTACCCACCAAACTGATGGGGCGAAAGTCCTTAATGTTAATGGCATTACACTTCTTAGGAATTAAACAGAGAAACGAAGCATTCATAGACCGTTCAAACACATAGTGCCGATGAAAGTAAACAAAAAAATCCATGACTTTCTTTTCCACCACACTCCAACATTTGTGAAAAAAAGCCATGGTGAAACCATAAAGACCAGGGGCTTTATCACCCTCCATCTCCCTTAATACCTGGAAGACTTCCTCTTTCGTGAACTCCTTCTCTAAAGATAACCTCTCTGGCACCTTTGGGAGTACAGAGAATAGCGAAGCTTTACATTCCATCACATCAGTAAATTCTTTAGGAATAACAAAATCAATGTGTGGAATCAATATAATCTTATCTTGATCCATTAGAAGCACCATGGTATCCACTTTCTCTACTTTCGCAAACTGTTTGTCTTATGCACCATGGAAGGCTGATCAAAAGCAGATTCATCAATTTCCCCTATCGCATCATGTGCACTCTCTAATGTTACACTTGTAGAACTTTCTCTTCATCAAGGATAATGGAATCATCATTTTCAACAATGGGTAATGTATTTGACACTTCAATAGGTTGAATTAAGTCTGCTACACATGGTTTAGATATTTCACCTTGTTGTTTAGGCTCCTTAGTAGGTTCTTCTTGTCGCACAAGTGAAGCAACCTCCGTTGAAACTAAGGGCTTGTGGTGCATCTACAGTATCACACCCAACTTCAGGTTTCTTGAGCATTGCAAAGTAATCTTGAACTAATTTCATGAGATTCTCTACTTTGTTTTCTATTGCAGTGTATTTGTGTTCTATTTATGTGAATTTGTGTTCTAATTCAATGGAAGATAGCACTGGAGTGAAGTTAGGACTGGAATTTGAACCAAAGCTCACCTTGGGCTTAGGACCAAAACTTGAACAAAAATTCACCTTGAGCTTGGGACTAGAATTTGAACAAAAAGTCGCATTAGGCTTAGAACTAGAAATTGTTCAAACATTCATCTCATCTTCAAATTGATATACATGGTCAGGTGCAGGTCTATCCCATTGATTGAGATTGTTATCTTGTATTTGTCTCTTTTGTTGATAAGGTGGGGGTACATATTTCTCCCTCTTTTTTCTCATAGGATGAACATATTTCTCTCTCCTTTGCTCATAGGATGGGGGAATATATCTCTCAATGAGTATTTCCTTCATTTCTTCCCAATCAGTTATGGGAGGCTTACCCTTTCTAACGCGAAGGTCTTCAACATCTTGCCAATAATCTCTAGCTCTACTTATTAGTTTCATCTTGGCAAACCTAGCCCTTCTCACATATGACAAACCTATATGTTCAATAAACTCATCTATCTCATATAACCACTCATTGAAGATCCCTGGATCTTGATGACTTTCAAAAGAAGGTGCTTCTAATATAACCATGATTAATAATAAATTTTAATGAAGAGTTATAGCAAAACCTGTATTGATGACATTGCTGGTTGCTGTCCAAATTGTGAGTCTGGGATGGACTTGTCTGATCAACCCAGATGCTTCCTGGATTGCAGGCTTGAAGAGGCATAAAAGTAAAAAGGATATCAGGCCAATGGGCTGGTGCACACGCTAGCAAATCAGGCCCAACAATCTTGCTTTGGCTCTTGATTTTTTGAATAAAATCAAAAACATGTGACAAACTTATGGATGAAAAAGACAGCACCTTTACAGGTCTATAAACATTTCAAAGAACTAGACAAAATCGAAGAGGAAGCAAGGAGTGAAAATAACGGCACAGAGGGGATTACAGCGCGGCGCGAGGCTGAAGTGACAGCGTCAGCCTCAGATTGAGTGGTACAGCGTTGTTGCAGCCGTGTTGAGTGGGTTGTGGGCTTGGCAGTGTCGTGGATTAATGGTAGAGATTTTTGGGTTGAGTGTTTGGCTGGTGGGGTTCTCGGCTATTGGTGGGTGGGGTGTTTTAGTGGCGGTGGAAGGTATTTTTTTTATTTTTTGGCTTTTGATGAGGCTGAGATCTACTTGGTTCTGGCAGTGGTGTGATGGCTGGGTTTCTGGTGCTGGAAAACAGTATGACTGCTTTTTTTTTTTTGGTTTGGTTTGGGTGAGCAGATTTGGTGGTGGTTGGAGTTTGTGGGTGTGGGTGGCTGTTTATGCTTAGACAAATTTGGAGTGGGTTTGAAAGGATCGGACGCTTTGATACCAAGTCAATGTAGCACACAATAGGAAAATGTCAAATAAAAAGGAACAAAAGTAACAACAGAACAAACCCTAGGCTTTACCACCTAAAATCTGCCTGCAAATCCTAGGCATCACCACCTAGGGGTGTTTGGCATCACCACCAAACAAAGGGAAACAAGGGAGGAGACATTTCTCAACTCATAATAATATTATTCTTATTCAAATTCGACCGTCTTTCACCATTACAAGAGTACTAGTTAAATAGGGTTTAGGAGATTACACCAATATGGAAAATATCTAATTTAAATCTCTAAAAACCCTCAACATTAATAACCAAATTCAAAGAAAATATTAATTGCAAATTAAAACATAAAATCTTGGCTCCCTGCATCAAATGCTTTTGTGGATATGAGGTCCTAGAAGTTATCTAATGCCATAGGGTTTCTCTTTGAGATGATTTAGATTAATGTTTATAATTAGGCCTGATCGTTAAAGCTGTCATTCAAAACCATGTTAAAGTCCATGAAAGCTTAAGATTTGTTTCCTTTTTGGCTGCTAACGATAATTTTGTTGAATTTTTATTGGGGGAAATTACACTTTACCATCCTAAACTATACCCCATATTAAATTTTGCAACCTAAACTTTTTGAATGCTCGTTTTGCATCCTAAACTATGACCTTTGTTACACTTTGCACTCCGAGTTAACTTTGTTGTTAATTTGGATGGAAATTCAAAGTTTAGGATGTAAAGTGTAATAAGGAGTATAGTTTAGAGTGGTAAAGTGTAATTCATCTTTTGTTTTTAAAGCATTGAGAAGAGGGGGCAATTAGGTCTTTTCATGTGGTGCCATATTTTCCATCCAAATTAACAGTAAACTTAATGTCGGGGTGTAAATTGTAAAAAAGAATATATTTTAAGGTGCGAAGTGTAGTCAATGGTATAGTTTAGGGTGGTAAAATGTAATTTTTCCTTTAAATTGTTCATGGACATTTTGATTTTGTTGTGAATTTTATTGCAACCCTGTTGTCCATAAATGGGTCTTGTGTAAGTAGGCCTGTTCTCATTTTATGGGCCCCCTTTTGAAGCCAATAATACAGTAGGTGTGTAGCATATGAATCTTACTCTTGCCTAGTTGCCTTAGAGCTTACATAAGTAGTAGGCCTGTTGCCCGGCTCAATGGATTGGTAAACCTTGCGGTTGTTGAATACAAAAATTTTCAATTAGAATTAATGATTTTTCTGGCTATCAGAGCCTTGTCCATATTTGAATTAAGAATGGAAGGTTAATTAATTTTGTTGGATTTAGATCAGTCTTTATTTTCTACTGAATCTGATGACTGATGTGGAAGCTTTGGCTCTTATCTAGGGTCCAAGGTATCTAATATGCCCTTAAGATACTTGGGGCTGCCTTTGGGCTCTAGATTTAAACCATACTTGAGGTAATGAAAAGGAGATTAGTGAGATGGAAGAAGTTTTATTAGTTTAACGGAAGTAGGCTCGCCTTAATAAAGAGCATGCTATCAACTTTGCCTATATATTGTCTCTCTTTTTCCTATTCCCTCCAGTGTTGCTATGCGTATTGAGAAGTTGGAAAGGGATCTTTTATGGAGTGTTTTAGGAGATGAGTTTAAGAAGTTTGGTATCTTTCAACCAATCTTTATTGGGTAAATAGCTTTGGCGTTTTGCCACGGAGAAAGATGCTTTTTGGAGGGATTTAGTTAATAAAAATTTGGCACTTAATTGGTTGGTGCTTGAGGATTGGTAGGGGTTCTTACAGAGTGTCTCTTTGGAAGCATATTAGAAGGGGTTGGGGTACATTTTCCAGATTCATTAAATTTTAGGTCAGTGATGGCACTAATGTTCATTTTTGGCATGACTGGTAGTGGGGACAAGACTCTTAAGGAGGCATCTTCTGACTTGTACAGAATTGCTCATAATAAGGAGGCTGTTGTGGCTGATGTTATGAGATGGAATGCAGGCAATCATCATTGGGATATTACTTTTTTAGAGCCATTCAGAATTGGGAGAGGGATATGCTAACAAAATTCCTTAATCTCATCTATTCTACAAAGAATAGAGAAATGCTGAAGACCAAATACCTTGGATGTCAACAAGAAGCAGTTGTCTAATGTAAAGCCCTATAGAGTGTTTTATGCTGGAGGTATGCATTCTTTTTCCTGTAAAAAGCATTTTGAGGGTAAAAGTTCCCACAGAAGTAGCTTCTTTTGCTAGCATTTGGAGGGTAAAAGTTCCTACAAAAGTAGTTTCTTTCACTTGGACTGCTGCTTGTGGGAAAATTCCTACAAAAGATTATGAAAAGGAAGAAAGATCGAAGAGGGCTGAGGCTAGGGTGGAATTGGAAGACCATGCTTCTGGAGGAAATTTTGTGGCGGCAAAAATCCAGAGTACTACGGTTGAAAGAGGTTGACAGAAACACAAAATTATTTCATCGTTTGGCAAACTCCCACTGGAGGAATGATTTCATTAGGAAAATGTCCAATGTTGTAAGGAGGACCAAGACGAGATATGCGAGGAAATAGTTCATTTCTATGAATTTTTGTATTCTGAACCAGAAACCTTGAACCTCATTTTGGTGGTTTATCTTTCCACATGATTGATGATGGAGAAGTGAATTGGTTGGAGAGTGTTATTGATGAAGAGGAATTTCTTCAGGTGATAAAATCTTTGAATGGAGACAAAGCTCCTGGTCTGGATGGATTTTTGATTGCCTTTTTTCAATGCTGCTAGGATGTGGTGAAAGCGGACATGATGGGCAATTTTCATTCTTTTCATGATGCTAGTTTGTTTGAGTGAAGCCTGAATGTCCATTTTCTTGCACCTATTCCCAAGAAGGTTGGGTTGTTGATGTTAAAGACTTTAGACTAATCAGCCTTATCGGAGTATGTACAAAATTTGATGAAGGTCATGGCAAACTTGCTGAAATCAGTACTTGGGAAGCTCTTTTCCAATTCTTGGAATGCATTCATCAAAGGTAGGCAGATTTTGGAATTTTATTTTTATTTTTTAATCTCAAATGAATGCCATCATAGCCTTTTGCTATGTCATGCCTGCAGTGTTATGCAAACTGGGCTTGGAGAATGCCTGTGACCGTGTCAATTGGAATTTCCTGCTTTATTTATTGGAGAGGTGTGGTTTTGGGGAGAAGTGGTGAAAATGGATCCGGTTTTGCATCTCTATGATGCAATTCTCTTTTATCTCTAATGGCAGCCCTAGTGGTTCTTTTAGTAGCTCCAGAGGACTAGACCAACAAGATCCATTATCCCCCTTTTATCTGTAGTCATTGAGGCTTTGAGTCATTTATTAGGTAGAGCAGTAGAGGGACGTTATCTAATGTGGACCGGAATAAATTACTGAATGTAAAAGATAGTGTAGTCAATTTGCCTGAACTTAGAGAGAGAATATACTTTTTGGGTTAATTTTCTGCTTGCTTCATGCATAATTTTTATGTACATAAATACTAGTGAGGAGATAAACCTCATCACAACCAAGTCCTAAAATATAGGATCCAACTCCTATTTAAATTTAAATACAAATTGAAATTAAACCCTAATCCTCATCCTAATCTACTGCAGAAATCCTAATCCTAATCTACAGTAGAATTTTATTCAAATTCAAACTTTTTTGACTCCTACATAATTATTTGCCATGTGGTCTTGGGACACAATATTCCTTTCCCATTTAGATGAATCTTGTTCTCAAGATTCTAAGACATGGAAATTGATGTTTGCTCACATCAATTGGAGAATACATAGCCTCAAATTTTAAAGTGTTGAAAGATAAGAATTTGGATATTTGATACTTGCGCCAATTATTCGCCCATTTTTGT